>NC_135334.1:40053773-40353773 GCF_023851605.1 Tamandua tetradactyla
AATTGCTCAAGTATCAGCAGCATAATATCTACATATTTCCAGAATTTTATTTGCTCTACACAATGTTCAATTATTTTATTCTATTTTTTTCATAAAATTAAACATTGTGGAACCATTCTATAGCTTGATCAGATAACTACTCATGATTCTCTCTGTCTCTAAGATTCTTTCATTTCTCTTGCATTAAAGCAATTTGAATATCACCTTAAAGCAAAGAACATTGCCCACCTAATGAAAACCAATCACTGTTTTCAATATAAAGAGCCATTAAACTTATTAGTTGAATTTGATATGAGCACAGAAAGAGTATACTTTAAAGCAGTGGAGGTATTTTATCATAAGAATTCAAATTTGATTTCAATATTTTTCATCTGCTGAAAAAAAACACAGTTATCAATAGATTGGCAGCACTAAAATAAATCTCAAAAGGTTTATTTTAATCTGAACTCTACCTTAAAATGTAATGCAACCATTCCTTAATATCAAGTTGCCGGTCCTAGTTCTAAGTTTCTGTTTCTCTGGAGAATCTTGAATGATATAAGTATATAAACAAAAATCCTTGTAAGAATATTAGAAAATTAAAGCCAACTCTATATAAATGACCAAGTCTGTTTTGTCTTTTCTTTCCATGAATGCAAGTTTGGTTAACAGGCAAAAATCAACTCAATCATGCATATCAACAGAAACAGAGGAGAAAATATAATAGTCTCATTAAATGTAGAAAAAGCTTTAGACACAATTGGACAAGAATTCATGACAGAAACTCAGCAAACTAGAAATAGAATTTCCTCAACCTACTGAAAGGCATCTTGAAAGTGTAGTATCATATTTAACACTGAGCGCTTGTATGCTTTTACCATTTCTGTTTAACATTGTTCTAGATGTAGTAGTTAGTGCATTAAGTCAAGTAAAGCAAGGAAAGACATAAATATTGGAAAGAAGTTAAATTATCTTTCTCCCCAGAAACATACTTAGGTACATAGACAAAGTAAAGTAAAGTAATCTACAAAGCAACTACAAGAAACAAGTGGATTTAGCAAGATTACAGAATGCAAAATCAATATACAAAGATATGCTAGTATTTCAAAAGCTAAAAACAAACAATTATGAAGTGCAGTTTAAATTTCCTTTAAAAATGTTTTGGAATAATTTTATCATACAGGTGTAAAAGCTATACACCACAATCTACAAATCATTGCTGACAGAATTTAAAGAAGACTTTAGTACAGGAGATAGATAACAAATTTATAGATGGGAAAATTCCATATTCTGAAGATTCCAATCCTTCCTAAATGAGTCAATGCTATACCATTCAAAGATTCAAGGCCATTCCACTCAATGTCTTAGCAGGTATTTTGTGTAGAAATAGACAAACTGAATCTAAAATTTATATGTATACAAAGGACTTACAATAGTGAAAAACATCTTAAAGAAGCAGCAGAAAGTTGGAGTACTTACTTTTCCTGTTTTTAAGTCTGTAAAACTATTATAATTAAGCCGGTGTGGTATTTGTGTAAACATGGACAAAGAGATGAATGAAACAGTATAGAAAGTCAGTTGGTTTTTTGTCAAGATTACAAAGCAATTCAGTGGAAGAAATGAAAGTTTGGGGAACAAACGATACTTGAGCAATTGGAAATATATAGTGAAAGAAATGAATCTTGATTCATAACTCACACAGTAAAAATTATTTGGGATATATTCTGAACATGAAGGGTAAAATTATAAAATTCTAGGGGAGAAAAGTAGTAGTAATTTTATAATCTTTTGGTCCAAAAAGATTTCTTATAAAGGAGAACGAAACCTCTAAATTAGAATACATTGTAAAAGTGATCATTTCAAGGATGTGAAATTGAGGTGAGAGATGAAGGAACTTGACCAAGGTCAAGTAAATGGTAAAGGGGGTCAAATTTGATCTCCAACTTTCACTCACATACTGGGAAACAACAGACTGACTATGATAACTCTCAACATTGCCATGTCATGCTGCCCCAAAGTACTTTACTGATGGACTAGGCAACCATGTCTGCAGAATTTGGAGAAAAAAAGGGCTAAAGTGTAAGAATACTTTTTAAATGACATTATTGTGTTGAACATCAGCAATTTTTTACCACTTAGGTAAAACTTCAACTGCAACATTTCGATAACAGGCGAGTATCACAGGGGCCACCTAAGGTAATGCCTACCACACAGTTTGAGGGTCATATCTTCTTCAACCATTACTGGCAGCCATTAGAGCCATTATTAAGTTAATTTTTTAAAAACTAAAGCTCTGATGTCTTTTCAGGCCAATTTCCAGCAATGGACAGTCTCCTGGGTGAGAGCTCCCACTATTGGGCCTCTTTGGTAAACAAGTCTTTTTATCATGATTAGCCTCCAGAACATGATATTACCTATTCCAGCATTCCACGATGGACTCCTGTGCTATGTGTCATAGCACATTTGTCATGATGGAGCCAATGCCAATCAACCCTCCTTGCTCTCTCTTATTCTCAGCTTTAGCACACAATCATTTAACTGCCTAAGCCAAACTTAAAAAAATAAACTTTCACATGTTTCCATTGCCCATTCCATTTTACAATATGACTATGAAAACAACAGTGATAAAAAAAATGCAGCATGTCCATGTAATAATATGTCTTCTTGCCAAGTTCTATACATTGTTAGCAGTGGAAATCATAGGTTAATTCCATGTTCATAGAAGAAATATATTGAAGTAGGACCAATTGACAGAGAGTTCACTGTTCTAAATCTTAAAATTGTATTTTCAAAGTTGTTTTTTCAGAATGTGTGGAGCCTAGAATAAAATAATTGACAACCCCATTCACCACTGACTTGTAGCCCCTTTGGGATATTGCATATTCAACATACTCTGTTTGCCAGGTATGTAAGTTGCAGTCATTGTTCTCAGGGAATTTTATTTACAACTATTTTCAAACATTTCCTTTCCTATTGACATTGTGTTTGTTTCTTGTCACATTAGCATGTTCGTTGAGTACAAAAGAACACGTCACCTCCTAGGACATCAATGCATGGCTTGAATATTAGATGTTGCATCTAGTGATCCGACTAAGCCATTTTCCTTAGACTTCTAATACCCCACTGAAGCAGCAACTGGGGTTATTTTTGCAGGGGCAGGGTGGACATCCATATGACCTACATTCATTTTTCCCTTACATCCCCACAGAGGTGTCCATGTCCAGTCATTTAGGGTTGCAATTGACTACACCCAAAGTCTCTGAATTTCCCAGCACTCCTGAAGAGCAGGAGCCTAATTCTTCTATAGCTCAGTAAACAGCTCACAACTCTACCCTTGCACATATGTACTTCTGCCTTCTTCCATCAAGGGCTAATCACATACCTATTTTGCCTATTTCCAATTGCAACATGGTCCTGAGTCTGAGAAGTTCCATCAATGAAAGAGACAGCTAATTTGTCCCTGCTAGAAAGAATAACAGGGCTTGGACTATCTAGTAATAAGGTAGGAGGCCCTGCTCATATATATGATGGACTCCTGAAATCCCACCCTTAAGGTGCTCAAGAATAGAGTATTCCCATTTAATGAGGGAGCTCTTCTAGTCTTCCTCATTCCTGTTCTAATATCTTTCTGATTGAATGGTATTTTGGGCCTTAGGATTATCCACTGCTCTTCTGCATTGATGCTAGTTTCAACCACTGCCCAATAACAGCTAGTAATTGCTTTCCAAATGGGCTATATTGAGCACCTTCCTCAGACAACTTATCTAAAACCCAGTGGACTTCATTGAGTAGCTCTACTAGGTTTCTGCCAGACTCCAACCCACATGTGTTTGGCCACAGACAGTAGATACTTTAACATCTCTGGACAGGTGGATTATGGGACCAAGTAAAACTGCTTATGGTACTGCTCTCTGTGAATATTTCAATGTTTGTTTCTGCTCAGAATATGGCTGGAATTCAGATCTCTTTCTGTTGGCTTTGTAATTAGGGGTCATAGGATTCCCAGATGAGGAACATGATTTTATCAAAACTTGACTGTCCTTCCACGCTTTGAACTTCTTCATTTCTTTCAACAAAATCTATACGAGAAAATAACACAGTTCTCAAGGTTTGGGGTCTGTATCTGGTTGTTCCAGCCCATGTAATCCCAAGGAATTTCACATTAGAATAAACCTTGAATTTTTGCTAGATTTTTCAGCTAACCTCTATTTGTCTATGGGTGATAATGGCCCTTAACTCCTCTTGAGGTGGCTAATCTCATGATATCATCACTATAGATCACAAGCTTGATCTTAATAACCAATACTAGTCCTGCCTCATTAGATTATGGAGCTACTCTAGAAAGTAAAAGTAGCCTTGATCTTCATTCCAAGAGAATGAAAAGTGTGACTCAAAGTTAAGATTTTAACCAGATACAAAAGAGTATTCTAGTCCCATTGGCCTATAACACTCACTGTACAAAGGAAATTAATTCTAATTCACCCACCAAATGATGGAAATACCTTGTAGTTCTTATGAAGAGAAACTCAACAATTATCCTATGTAATGGGTATTTGAGTGTAGCACGCAGGCCTCCCCCTCTTTCTGGTTTAGCTGTGCTCTCTGTGGAAAATCCCCAACTCCCTCTCTCCTTGCAGGTAAGCAAGATAAGGCACATTCCTGGGATAGAAACCCCCTCCCCTAGCTTTCAGGAACTGGTGAAGATGCACATAGGCAAGATAAGCCATGCCTGGAGTGGGGGCCCCTCAATGGTTCAGCTCTGGGTCATTCTCATCTTAAATCAGCCAATTGTTTACCTTGTCTTTAACATGTCATACAGTCTATAAGAGCTAAGGTTGCCTTTTGTTTGGGGCTCAGACTTTCAGAGGCTACTTGGCTGAGCCCTATGGCCATAGCAAATAAAACCTGCTTCCTGAAACTAAGGATCCTTAGTCTCAGCCTGTTCTAACTTTGTGAAATGTTCCTGGTTTTTGTGCTACATGATGAATGTCTACAATGTAGCAGGCACTGTCTAGAAACCCCAAAATTTACAGACACAAACCCATTCACAGTTTATATTATGCACACGGTAACAGATGAATGAGCAGTGCTATGTCCTAGGGCCATGAGAGGGGAAATACACAGAGCTGTAGGATCACCCAGGAGAGGCTCCAACCCCAATATTAATGATCAGTGGAGAATTCTAGAAGGAGCTGGCATCTAAGTGGAGAACCAAAGAGCAAAAATTGAGGAGGAAGGCAGGGATGGATGTGATCCAGGCAGAGGGAAACAAGAGTATTGGAAGGTGTGGGTACTCTTGTGGTCTAAAGCAGCACTTCTCAAACCATGTAGTTAACGATCAGATTCTTAACTTTTCAAAGTCATCACAGAACAATGCTTTTGTAAAATACAATTAAAAGGAATTACTAGTAAAAAGAAATGATGAAAATTTTAAAACACCCACTTCTAATATTATTAGATCCAGTGGAAAGAAATTACTTTATCTAATTTCTGTTAAAGGTTTTGAGTGACTAGAAGGGTCCCTGGACCAGATAAGTCCTGAAAGCTAGAGGGCCCAACCTCTCCAGAACATCAGATAGTTCCATGACCCTACCCCAAATTATTGACAGAACTTTCCACATGAAAAAGTTAGAATGGGCATAGCCAAGCACCCTTAAAGAGAGAGATCAAAGGTGATGGTGGAGTTATGCAGAGGAGATAGAATTTAGCAAATGAATATGAATGCTGAATCATTAAATTGATATCTCTTTTAGTCTCCAGTATCTTAGAGCAGCTAGATGTAAAAACCTAAAATTGCGGAATTGTAAGCCATGTTAAAGTGTGAAATATGTTCTACAACTACTTGTGGTGCTGTGCTTTGAAATTTATTGCTTTTTTTGTATATATATTATTTTTCACACAAAAAAAGTCGATTGTGATGATAAAAAAATAAGAAAAAATAATAATAATAAAAAAAGTTTTTGAGTGAGTATACTCAATTATTGTACTTATATCATCACAGACCAATAAAAGGTCATGGATCAACACCAATTCATGGACTACACTTTAAGGAGCACTGGTCTATACCACACAATAAAAGATATATAGTAAAGCCCAGGGGTTCCTGGATGTAAAAAGACAAAGAAAAAATGAACCAGGGAATTCTGTTAGCAGAAACACTTTATGGGTGTAGTTGCATTCAAATTGTTGAAAGTGGTTTCCAGAAATTCATCATGCACTGGCTTGTAACTTTTGAATCATCACCATGCTTATTGTCTAACATTAAAGGTCTAGACATGGAAAATCAGATCTAGCAACACGAATAGTGGGACTGGGAAAATATGAAGGAGGAATTGGAGAAAACTAACCTTCCCTAAGCACCCCACATTCAAAGCTTAATTAGTGGATTCCATAGAAATCCTTTGATCTGGGAGGAACATGGAACCCAATACAGGAGGGTCAGAGAGGGTGTCTTAGGGAAGGTAACCTCTCCCCTCTGCCTTACTCAGTCTCACGTATAACACAGGACAGGCAGAGAAGCAGAAGCAGGGACCCTTCTCAATGGGGACACAGAATATGTATTCTCACACAACAGTGGGACAGACCTGGGGGATGGAAGAGAGTATTTCAAGGCCCAGGTCAGTGAAAGACAGAAAATCTGGGAAAATGGGGACAGAATTTCCAGCTCTGGGTCTGAAAGTCCACCCCATGAGAAATGACAGTGGGAATCGTGATCCCTGCCAAGGGAAAGACTAAAGTCTGAGACAGCTGGGAGTGTATTCTGCCACAAATAAAGTAGGGAACACAGAGCTATATTGAGACAGCTTTTGGCCAGTTAAGAGAAGGAACATGAACCCTGTGGTTAGCCTGATGTGGTGAGGTACAGCTTGTGTTCTTCTGAAAGGCACACACTCTGAGGATGATTAAATTATTGAACAGTGTCATCGGCTGGAAAGAACTAAAAGTACAAGAAAATTGAAAGGGTTTTTCAGAGATGACCAAGAATATTATTTCAGGCTGACTGGAGCAGGTCTTGATCCCCTGCATGGGAACCCACCCTTATTTTGGCTGAATTAAAGCAGTGCCCTAAAACAAACCTTGTCTTGAAGGATTGTGAAAAGCCATGCACTGCTAGAGACAACAGACTTGTTTTACCCACAATCAAAGACATTGCTCAGTACCTAGTGCCTACTACCATTTTATAAAAATAAAAGATCCATTTATATACATCAACCAGAGACTCATTAAAGACCCAAGGACAAAAGCAAGTTGAAAGTGAAAGGCTGGAAAAAGATATTCCATGCAAACAGCAACCAGAAAAGTGAGGGGTAACTATGCTAATATCCAACAAATTAAACTTCAAATGCAAAACAATTAAAAGTGACAAAGAAGGACATTATGTATTAATAAAAGGGACAATTCATAAGGAAGACATAAAAATCCCAAATATCTATACACCAAGCCAGATGGCCCAAAATACATGAGGCAAAACCTGATAATAACAAAAGAAGAAATAGGCACTTCCATAATAGTAGCTGGAGACTTCAATACACCACACATCAATAGATAGAACATCTAGATATAGGATCAATAAGGAAACAGAACTCTTGAATAATATGATAAATGAACTAGATTTGAAAGGCATTGACAGAGCATTGTACCCCACAACAGAAGGATACACATTTTTCTCAAGTGTTCATGGATCATTCTCCAAGATAGACTATATATTGGAGCACAAAGGAGATCGCCATGAATTTAAGAATATCAAAATTACACAAAGCACTTTCTCAGATCATAATGGAATGAAGTTAGAAATCAATAACAGGTGGAAGCCTGGAAAATCCACAAATTTATGGAGACTAAGGAAAACACTCTGAAACAACCAATGGGTCAAGGAAGAAATCACAAAAGAAATCAGTAAATATCTTGAGGCAAATGAAAATAAGAATACAATATATCAAAATTTATGGGATGCAACAAAATCAATATTGAGAGGAAAATATATTGCCCTAAACACCTATATTAAAAATGAAGAAAGAGAAAAGAATCAAAGAATTAACAACAGAAAATTAGAGCAAAAATAAGTGAAATTGAGAACACGAAAACAATAGAGAGACTCAATAAAACCAGAGGTTGGTTCTTTGAGAAAGTCAATAAAATAGATGGACCTTTAGCTAGAAACAAAATGAAGAGATGAAAATAAATAAATTCAGAAATGGGAGGGGGGACATAACAACTGACCCCACAAAAATAAAGGAAATAAAGAGAGGGTACTATGAACAACTAAATGCTAACAAACTAGACAGCTTAGACAAAATTGACAACTTCCTAGAAAAACACTAGCAATCAACATTGACTCAAGAAGAAATAGAAAACCTCAACAAACCAAACACAAGTAAAGAGATTGAATCAGTCATTTAAAAAACCCTAAAAAGAAAAGGATCAGATGGCTTTAGGTATGAATTCTACAAAACACTCAAAAAAGAATTGTACCAATCCAGCTAAAACACTTCAAAAAAGTTGAAGAGGAAGAAAAGCTATCTAACACACTTTATGATGCCAACATCACCCTAATATCAAAACCAGGTAAAGGTACTATAAGAAAAGACTATAAGAAAAGATTACAGACTGATCATTTTAATGCATATAGATGCAAAAATCTTCAACAAAATACTTGCAAATAGAATTCAGCAGCACATTAAAAGAATTATACACCATGACCAAGTGGGTTTTATCCCAGCTATGCAAGGGTGGTTCAACACAAGAAAACAAATTAATGTAATACACCACATCAATAAATTAAAGAGGAAAAACCACATGATCATCTCAATTGATGCAGAAAAGGCATTTGACAAAATCCAGCATACTTTCTTGAAGAAAATACTTCAAAGAACAGAAATAGAAGGAAACTTTCTCAACATGATCAAGGGAATATATGAAAAATGAACTGCAAACATATACTCAATGGGGAAAAACCAGAAGCTTTACCCCTAAAATAAGGAACAAGACAAGACAAAGATGCTCATCATCACCATTGTTAGTCCACATCCTGCTGGAAAGTCTAGGTAAGAAAAAAGAAATAAAAGGCATCCAAACTGGAAAGGAATTATGTCATTGTTTGCAGATGACATAATCCTGTATGTTGAAAATCCTGAAAAAGCTACAATAAAGGCTACTAGAGTTAATAAGTGAGTACTGCAAAGTGGCAGGACACAAGATCACATGCAAAAAGCAATTGTGTTTCTATATACCCATAATGAGCCATCTGAGGAGGACATCAAGAAAAAACTTCCATAGTATTTAGGAATAAATTTAACTAAGGATATAAAAGATCTATACACAGAAAACTACAAAATTTTGCTAAAAGAATTCAAGAAGACCCAAGTAAATGGAAGGACATACTGTGTTCATGGATTGGAAGACTAAATATAGTTAAGATGTCAATTTTGCCTAAACTGACTTATAGATTCAATGCATAACCAATTAAAACCCCCAATAACTTACTTTACAGAAATAGAAAAAGCAATAATCAAATTTATTTGGAGGAGCAGCATGTCTGAAATAGCTAAAAATCTCTTCAGAAAGAAAAATGATGTGGGAGGTCTCACAAAACCTAAGTCATATAACAAAGCTACAGTGGCCAAAAAAGCATAGTACTGGCATAAAGATAGGTGAATGACCACTGGAATTGAATTAAGTAGTCAGAAGTGGACCCTCATAACTACAGCCAGTTGATCTTTGATAAGGTGCAAGCCTGCTCAACTGGGACAGAGCAGCCTCTTCAACAAATGGTGCTTGGAAAACTGGATATCCAAATCAAAATGAATGAAAGAGGACCCCTATCTCACACATTATACAAAAATTAATTCAAATGGAACAAAAACATTATAGCTAATGTTTACAAAATGTTTTTAAGAAAATGAAGGAAAATATCTGAAATATCATGTGATAAATAGTGGTTTCCTAGAGCTTAACCCAAAGCAGGAGCAATGAAAGAACTAGATAAATTGGATCTCCTCAAAATTAAACACTCTACTGCATCAAAGAGCTTTGTCAGGAAAGTAAAAAGGCAGCCTACACAATGGAAGACAATATTTGGAAACCACATATAAAATAAGGGACAAATATCCAGAATATATAAAGAGATCTTACAACTCAACTATAAAAAGACAAACAACTCAAAATATGGGCAAAAGGCATGCACATCAAAACCACAATGAGATATCATCTCACAATACTAGAATGGTCATTATTTAAAAAAAGAAAATGGCAAGTGCTGAAGAGGATGTGGAGAAAGTACACTTAATCTCTGTTGGTGGGAATGTAAAATGGTGCAACCACTCTCGAAGGCAGTTTGGCAGTTCCTCAGGAAGCTAAGTATGGAATTGCCATCTGATCCAGGAATCCCATTACTATGTATATATTTAGAGGAAATGAAGGCAAGGACACAAATGGACATTTGCACACCAATGTTTATACTGGCATTACACATAAGTGCTGAGAGATAGAAACAGCCCAAATGTCCATTAACAGGAGTGTCTAAAAAACTGTGCTGTACACATAAGATGGAATATTATGTAGCTATAAGTCAGAATAAAGTTATGAAGCATGTAATAAATAGCATGGATGGCCTTGAAGACATTAAGCTGAGTGAAATTAGCCTAAAACAGAAGGATGAATTCAGTACAGTCTCATTAATATGAGCTAACATTAATAAGTGAACATTGAGAGTTAAAGTTAAGAACACAGGTTATCAGGAGATAGAAACAGGGTAGAGATTTGACATTCGATGCTGAAGGAGAACAGAATGTTCAACAGAACTAATTGTAAAGATCCAATAATGGATAGCATAATACTATATGACTGTAGCACAATACTGTAGGTACACTGTATGAAGCTGAGTGTGAGTATAGTTGAAAGAGGAGGGCTGGGGACATACACAATACCAACATAAACGCAGAGGATAAAGACCATGATGGTATAATTTAGGAATGCTTAGAGTAAATAATGATGGTGATTAAATGCACAAATATAAGAATGTTTTTGCAAGCAGAAATATAAATTAATGTTAACATTGCAGGATGTTGACAATAGGATGGTATATTGGAAATAATATAAGCAATGCATACTAGGGTCTATAATTAACAGGAGACTTTGCCTCAATGCATCTGAGGGTAATCTGGGCAGAAGATTAAAAACTATTGGCAAAGTCCCAGTGAGGGACTGGAGGAAAAGGTAGAAGTATTAAACTACCCTACTTGGGGAAGAATAATATTCTCTCAAGCATTGCTTACTGCCAATTTGATGGGCCAGGCCCTTGATCTTGGGTGTTTTCCTTATGCAACTTATTTCTGTAAATGAGAAGCTAAGCCTAATTACGCTTACACCTGAGTCACCCCCAAGGAACCTCTTTTGTTACCGAGATGTGGCCTCTCTCACTAAGACAACCCTGCAGGTGAACCCAATGCCCCCAGTCCCTACTCCCCATTACATGGGATATGACTCCTGGGGTATAAATCTCGCTGGCAATATGGGACATGATTTCTGGGGATGAGCCTGGCTCTAGTAACATAACAGTGAGAAAGCCTTCTTGACCAAAAAGTGGGAGAGAAATGAAGCAATATAGTTTTCGGTGACTGAGAGATTTCAGATAGAGCCAAGACATCATTCTGGAGGATTTTCTTATGCAATATACAGATATCCCCTTTCAGTTTTTAGTGTATTGGAGTAGCTAGAGGGAAATTCCGAACATTGTTGAATTATAATGCAATTGCCTTGATTCTTTATTTAGCTTTCCTAAAGTAAGCTTTGCCTCACTGTCTCCTGTGGAATCCTTTAACACTCCATGCCTAGCACAAGCAGCCTAAAAACCAAGAGTCCATAATCATGGTGAGCACTACTAGCCTGACAGCCACTGAAGGAATAGAACAAGGGTGGAGTCCTTCAAAACCCTGTACCCATAGACAGTCATTATTTGACCTTTCTGGTGGTTCCTAGAAGACCTATTACAAGGCTGTCTTTATATGACTTGACTCAGGAAAGTCTTAGGGTGAGCAGAATTTAACCTGGGCACATTCACTAAAAAAACAAAACCAAAAAAAAAAAAAAAATCATCAGAGACAACTGTTAAACATCACAAATGTAACTTATTTAGAAAGTTACTTCACAAATGTAACTTATTTAGAAAGTAGAAAGTGGAAAACAGGTGGGGCAAACAATAGCCTAGCCACAAATCTTGACAAGAAAAGCAAAGATGGCCAAGAGTTAACAGGAAGATATCAATAGTACCATAGCACTGTCAGAGGCAACTAAATGGGGGATGGACAAGTGATAAGTGGTAGTTTTGACATTTAATGATGCTGTGTTTATAAGTTCTTTGTCACTGTGGACCAATGAAAATTGTCTACATTGACAGTGCTGCTGATTGTACAACCAAGTGAGGATACTGCAAGACATGGTTTGTTTATTTTGGACATTATCTGTGGGTGACATCACCTATGGCAGTTATTCTTTGTCCTGAAAAGAATAAGCATGAGAAGAATGCAATCTTGAAATAAAGTAAAAAAGTGAGGAAGTCTCTGTCCCAAGAGAGAGCTAGAGCCTCGAGTTTATTTTCTGCTAGCTATTTATCAGGTAAAGGAGCCATTGGGAGTTAAGCTATTCACTGAGCACCAGGGGAGGTTCCTGCTTGCCTAGAGGCGGTACCTTTTTTTGCATGGACAGGCACTGGGAACAGAACTCAGATCTCTGGCATGGCAGGCAAGAACTATGCCTGCCTAGCAACCTTGGCCCACTCTCTAGGAGGTATCCAGATAAAGCAGAAGGATATGCAAATGACACATTAAAGCAGACAAACAAGCTGTTTCAGCTCACAGACAAACAAGGGGGTGTTTTCCACTGCTTGGGGACATGCATACACAGAGCAATCTTCCAAATGCTTTAACCATATCCTTCCCACAATTATCCATGATCCCCAATAGATGGATGGAGGTGAAGGATACAATAATCGAGATGCAAAATGGTGAAATGTGATATATTTATATGATGGAATATGAAGCAGCTCCAAAAAGGAAGGATGTCGAGAGTCATGCAATGAACTGAATGAACCCTGGGGACTATGTGTTTTGCAAAATAAGCCAGAATTAAACAAATATGCTAAGGTTTCTTAAATTAAAACATTGCTAATAAAAAAAATTGGAGCTTAGATTGTAGTCCCTTGCAGCAGCCACATTTAGTCTAAAGTTGGTAGCGTATTTCTAGATTCTGAAACAGTGAATTAAATATCTATAAGTTGGTATTTCCCCTAAGCTTTGTGTGATACTAAAGACCTAGGAATGGACCTAGAAATGGAGTTCTGCAGCCCTGAAAGTAAGCATAGCTAAATACAATAACAGTAAAAGTAACCAAAAAAGAGAACAGACCTCAATTAGAGATAAAAAGTAAAACCAATCTGGGTTGAACTAAGGTAAATCAAAATACAGGGTAAAAGATGATTTACCTACTGTATGAGACTGAAGTCAGAGAGGTTTATTGTGTCTAGACCCTAAATTTTCAGTAATACAGAATCTAAACCAACCTGTCTAGTCATTTAAATGAAACTCCAGGAGCCCAGAACACGAACGAGGCCTTGTAATTTTGTATAGCTTAATGTAATACCTGAATACATCCCAGAGTATGGTAGGCTGATGATTAAAAAGTATTGGTAGAGTCCCTTAAGGGACTAAAGAAAAAGATATGAAACTACTAAACTTTCCCATCTGGAAAACACCAGGTATCTTTCAAATATTGGGGACTCCCAAGAAAATAAGCCAAGTCCTTGATTTTGAGGCTTGCCCTTATGAAACTTATTTCTGTAGTGGAGAAGTTAAGACCATCTATAACAAGACCTAAGAGTTGCTTCCAGGAAACCTCTTCTGTTGCTCAGATGTGGCCTCTCTCTAACTAAGCCCCACTCTGCAAGAAAAATCATTACCCTAAAACTTCTTTAAAAAATAATTGTTAAATTATTCTCTCTACAATGTTTAAATGAGAAAGCAGATATACTAAAAAATGATGTGCAGATGAAGGGAAAATTACTGCAAAAAAAAAATACTGATATGGCATCAGTAGCTAAGAGAGATCAAATACAGTCAAAAGGCTGTTCTGGAAGCTACTGTTAGGTAGACTTCAGTTAGATAGTGCTAATTGTCATGGTTTGCTAACCCCCAAAGAACACCACTCCTATTAACTCTTAAGAGCACTTAGGGCCTAAACTGAGACTCTATAAAAGTTTCATGCACTAAGTTTGCTTTCCTGGTACCTATAATACCCACAGGATTTCTAGGCCAGATGAATCCTGAAATCCAGAGGGACCAGCATCTTCAGGATTATCAACTAGTTATATCCCCCTATCCTTTAGTGTCAACATCCCTTCTCAACATGAAAAAGGCAGAATGTGGATTTTCTAAAGATCCATATATATTGGGAGCAGGAGCAAAGGAGGGGAAAGTATAACAGAAAAAAGAGGATTTAACAAATAAGTATGACTGATGAATCACTTCACTAATATTCCTTCTAGCTACCAGTGTTTTGGAACAGCTAGAAGGAAAAATCTGAAATAGTGGTATGGTAGTTCACAACAAACTCTGAAATCTGTTCTGTAACTACTTGTTGAATTGTACTTTGAAAATTATTGCTTTTTCCTTTCTTTTCTTTGCATATATGTTATATTTCACAATAAAAAATGTTTAAAAAAGAAAGAACAAAAAAGGAATGAGATGAACGTAGGGAGCTTTAAAGAGCTCTGACATATTACTGGGAATCTAGGAGGTGAAATGCATGCATAGGGATATGTAAATATCTAGGACTATAAGCATGTGAAGGTTATCACCTTTGGCTAATTTTGAGGCTCTAGGTAAAAAAGGAAATAAGGTTGCATTATGAATGCCTGCTTCACTATTGAGGGGAAATTCTCATCGCCATCTCCCAAAACTCAGTGAAGACTGAGGAACTGTCTTCCTATGGCCTTGAACTTCTCAAGATAATGTATAATAAGGTGAAAAGTTGATATCTGTAGTTCAAAGAGACCATGAATTACTGAAAATGTTGAGTGCTGCAACCCAAGGGGTACTATGTTATGCTAACATATCAGGCCACAGTGGTAGAATACAAGCCAGTTCTTGAGGCAAAAGCCACAGTGAAAGAGCCAAAGCAACTTAAACCTCTTACTTATTACTTACTGTTGAACATGTTGAAGCAGGGATAATAGGAAGATTCAAGATGCTGTATCAGCATCATTTCTAGCTTTCATTCATATTACTAATACAGAAATCCTTGCAAGGACTGACTTCTAAGGAAGGAAATACCTATATGAGGTGTAGGTGAGTGCACCCAAATACAATTTTTGCTTTGGGCACTAGGAAGGTGGTTGACCTGTCAGGGCACAACTGGAATAGAAAGAAATACTTCCATGGCAAGCTGTACCAAACTGGAAAAGGACAAAGAATTTGAATAGACATTTCTCCAAAAGTGATATGCAAACAGCCAAATCAGGAAAAGATGTTCAACACCATTAGTCACCAGTGAAATGCAGTAAAACTCACAATGAGATAACGCTTCACACACAGAAAGACAGATGGTATAAAAAAAATCAGATGACAGCAAGTGTTGATGAGGATATGGAGAAACGGGAACCCTTCTACACTGGTGGTGGGAATGTAAAATGGTGCAGCCACTTTGGAAAACAGACTGGTAGTTTCTCAAAGTAATAAAAATAGAGTTATCATATGTCCAGCAGTTTCACTTTTTGGTATATAATGAAGAGAAATGAAAAGATATTGCCATACAGAAAAATTGTACACACCTTTATACAGCAACATTGTTCATAATAGCCAAAAGGTGGAAACCACCCAAATAACCATCAATGGACAGATATTAACAAGTATTGGTGAGATTGTGGAGAATTAGAACCCTCATACATTACTGTTGGTAATTTAAGAAGGTACAGGAACTTTAATAAACAATTTGTCAGATCCTCAAAAAGTTGTGGATATGACATAACAATTCTACAGCTAAGGATATACTCGAAAAACTGAAAACACATGGAAACAATTCTACGTGAATTTTCATAATAGTGAAAAAGTGAAAACAACCCAAATGTCCAACAACTGATGAATGATGAAAAAAATGCAGCATATCCATACAAGGACTATTATTTGGCCATAAAATGTAATGAAGTGTTGAACATACTATAACATGAATGAACCTCAAAAAATCTTAATGCAAACCAAAGGAAAGCATTTGATAAACTCCATAAAGATTCCATTTATATGAAATGTCCAGAATAAGCAAATTAATAGCATTAGAGAATAGATTACTGGTGTCTATGGTTTCAGAAGAGGGCATGATGCTTTTAGATACTGGGTGTCTTTTTGGGGTGAAAGTGTTCTAGCATTAGATAGTGGTGATAGTTGCACAGCTTTGTGTATACTAAAAACCACTGAACTGTACACTTTAAAAAGGTGAATTTTATCACATGTAAATTATATCTTCATAAAACAGATGAGGAGTGGCAGACTGTACTGGAGGAAATAGTGCTGTCCCCAAATTCATGTCCACTGGGAACCTGAGAGTTTGATTTTATTTGGAAATGGGGTCTTCTTTGCAGATGTAATTACATAGGATGAGGCCATACTGGATTAGGATTGACCATAAATCCAATGACTGGTGTCCATAAAGCAAGTCATGTGAAGGCACAAAACACAGCACAAGGAAGGGGCCCATGTAGAGATGGAGGCAGGGACTGGAATGATAGAGCTGCAAGTCAAGGAACATTAAGAATGGTCAGCAACTACCAGAACCAAGAAGAAGGAAGAAAGGATTCTTCCCTGGGGCCTTCAATAGGGAACATGGCCTGCCAACACCTTGGTTTTGAACTTCTAGCCACTAAAATTGCAACAGAATAATTTCTGTCATTACACCATTTGTGGTAATGTGTTTCAGTGTTATTGGACAGAGGCCATGGATTATTTTGCCTGCCATGCTCAATAACCAATTCCTGAGACACTGGGGTTTCAGAGAGAAAGAGTTTATTACTACATGCATAGCAGAAGAGCAGACAACCTAATGACCCAAACCTTTTTCCTTGAACTGCAGTATTTTGGATAGTTTTATTAGAGAAAAGATGGGCAGAGTTTAGGATAATGAGCATAGTGTCCCCAGATGATGTAATTAGAGAGAAGTTAATGATGCTCTGATTATCGAGCATGCACAGATTACATGCTTAGTCACAGAATATATGAAAGAAAAAGGCAGAGTGAGGAATAGGTGACTTGTAGGTTCAAGCCTAACCTACTGCCCATGCCAGGAGGCCCCACTGTGTTTAGATTCAGTCTCAGTCATCAAGATAATTTGGGAATTGGTGTGGGTTAGTTGTGGGTGGACCCAAGACCCTTTCATTAACAAACATTAAGGGTTGTCTTCAGTGACTACAAGGCTCTAAAGTTGAAAAACTAGATAATTAAGGTACAGATGAAGGTTAGTCAAGAGGTATTTACAATCACAGGGGCAGAAGATAAGGGCCATACAACCATTATCAGAGATCAAGGCAGCTATATTACAATTCAGAAATTTCAGTTAATTCCCTGTCTACTCCAATGTGCCAGAAAGCAAAAAGGAATATATGTATAATGATTCAGTAATCAAAACCACTCCTTAAATCCTGATTTCTTGGTTACAATGGCAGCCCTAGAAACTAATACACAGATCTGGCAAAGAGACTAAATAGACTGTCTCTGAAGTTCACCTCATGTTATAATATTTGGTAAACTAGAAATAATAAAATTATGATAGCTAATATATCCACAACACTTACCATGTGCCTGTACCATTTTAAGCTCTTTCTATACCAATGATGCCTTTAAAAATATATCACCATAATCTGCTATAGACAATACCAACAGTGTGAAATGAGGAAATATTTGTTGTTTTCATTTTTTCACCTGACCTCAGAGATTAAATCATTTCTTGGGGCCACACAAAGACATAAGTTCCTCATTTCCTGAGATTACATGAAACTCTACAAATTTTAACTCAGTACAGGCCTGACTCTTCAAGTCTTTTACCGTCTTCTCCTAATCTCAAAACATATTGGGTAAAAGCCCCTAAAATGAACTGAGACTCAGCATCAAGGGATTCTGAAAACCTTCTCGACCAAAAGGGGGAAGAGTGAAATAAGACAAAATAAAGTGTCAATGGCTGAGAGATTCCAAACAGAGTCAAGAGGTTATCCTGGAGATTACTCTTACACACTAAATAGATATCACCTTGTTAGTCAAGGTATAATGGAGAGGCTGGAGGGAACTGCCTGAAAACTTGGAGCTGTCTTCCAGTAGCCATGTTTCTTGAAGATGATTATATAATGATAGAGCTTTCACAATGTGACAGTGTGATTGTAAAAACCTTGTGTCTGATGCTCCTTTTATCTACCTTATTAACAGATGAAGAAAACACATGGAATAAAAAGAAATAATGGGGGGACAAATGCTAAAATAAATTTAGATTGGAATGCTAGTGATCACTGAAAGGGAGGAGTAAGGGATATTGTATGGATGAATATTTTTCTGTTGTTTTTTTATATCTTTTTCCGAATTGATGCAAATGTTCTAAGAGATGATCATGATGATGAATATGCAACTCTGTGATGATATTGTGAATTACTGATTATATATGTAGAACAGAATGATCAAAAGAATGTTTGCATTTGTTTATTTTTTTTAAAAAATTTAAAAATCAATTTTAAAATTCAATAAAAACAGAAACAAACAAACAAAAAATCATATTGGTTAAGCTTCAGTGCACTAAAGAACATTTTAATTACATCATCGCCCCCTAGCAGAATACTTAGCAGACCTAGCAGAATACTTAAACAGAACACAGGGACTATTGAACAGTAACTAAGAATATCTGAAATCTAAACAACTGCTAAACATGCAACACTTCAGTTCAATCCCCAGGAATCCAAAGAATACCCTAGAGAAAGCAATTAGGACCATTGTCCTCAAATCTGTTGCTGATAATAAGAAGAACCCAGTGCCTCATTACAGTCTCTTTTGTAGAAGCTCAGGATGATGGTGTTAAAGGAGTGCTATGTTTGCTAAGTTTGTCCTTCACATAGTGTATCCCTAGTTTGAAAGGGAACATTCTAAGATTTCCTGGCACCCTAGTGTCCCTGCTTTGAATATTCCCCAAATATGTGAATATGATGGCTATTAGTTGTGTACTTAAGTTATGTTGTGAGACACATTCATGGCTATATAAAGAGATTATCCAGGTGTACCTGACCTAATCACATGAGTCTTTAAAAGTAAAGCATTCTCTCCATCTGACCACAGAAGAGGAAGAGAGATCTGAATCCTGGGAAGGATTTGACATGCCATTGCTAGCCTGAAGGAGATGGCTACATCATAGAATATGGGCAGCTTCTAGAAGGTAAGGACAGCTCTTGCTGACAGCCAGCAAAGAAATGGAGACCTTGGCCCTACAACAGCAAGGAACTGAATCCTACCAAGTGACAAGAATAAGCTTGAAAGCAGAGTTTTCCCTAGTGTCTCCAGATAAGAACACAACCTGGTCAACACTTTGTAATGTCTTGAACAAAGAACCCAGCTCTGACTTATAGAACTGTGAACTAGTAAATGGGCATTGTTTCAAGTCACTAAGTTTATGTCAGTTTCTTAATGTGGCAATAGCTAACTACTATACTTGGAAAAATTGCCTCAAAGCACAAACTTGTATATTGAATATTACTTTTCCTCTCTGTCCTATAAAATATGTGGTGATCATGTGAATTCTATCAAACATTCCAGAAAGAATTAGTACCAATTCTCCTCAAACTCTTCAAAAAAATCGAAGTGGAGGGAAAACTGCCTAATTCATTCTATGAAGCCAACATCACCCTCATACCAAAACCAGGCAAAGATATTACAAAAAAAGAAAACTACAGACCAATCTCTCTAATGAATATAGATGCAAAAATCCTTGATAAAATTCTAGCAAATCATATCCAACAACACATTAAAAGAATTATACATCATGACCAAGTAGGATTCATCCCAGGTATGCAAGAATGTTTCAACATAAGAAAATCAATTAATGTAATACACCATATCAACAAATCAAAGCAGAAAAATCACATGATCATCTCAATTGATGCAGAGAAGGCATTTGACAAGATTCAACACCCTTTCCTGTTGAAAACACTTCAAAAGATAGGAATACAAGGGAACTTCCTTAAAATGATAGAGGGAATATATGAAAAACCCACAGCTAATATCATCCTCAATGGGGAAAAATTGAAAACTTTCCCCCTAAGATCAGGAACAAGACAAGGATGTCCACTATCACCACTGTTATTCAACATTGTGTTGGAGGTTCTATCCAGAGCAATTAGACAAGAAAAAGAAATACAAGGCATCAAAATTGGAAAGGAAGAAGTAAAGCTATCACTGTTTGCAGACGATATGATACTATACGTCGAAAACCCGGAAAAATCAAGAAACGAATCCCATTTACAATTGCAACTAAAAGAACAAAATACTAGGAATAAATTTAACTAAAGAGACAAAAAACCTATATAAAGAAAACTACAAAAAACTGTTAAAAGAAATCACAGAAGACCTAAATAGATGAAAGGGCATACCGTGCTCATGGATTGGAAGACTAAATATAGTTAAGATGTCAATCCTACCTAAATTGATTTACAGATTCAATGCAATACCAATCAAAATCCCAACAACTTATTTTTCAGAAATAGAAAAACCAATAAGCAAATTTATCTGCAAGGGCAGGGTGCCCCGAATTGCTAAAAACATCTTGAGGAAAAAAAACGAAGCTGGAGGTCTCGCACTGCCTGACTTTAAGGCATATTATGAAGCCACAGTGGTCAAAACAGTATGGTATTGACATAAAGATAGATATATCGACCAATGGAATTGAATAGAGTGCTCAGATATAGACCCTCTCATCCATGGACATCTGATCTTTGATAAGGCAGTCAAGCCAACTCACTTGGGACAGAACAGTCTCTTCAATAAATGGTGCCTAGAGAACTGGATATCCATATGCAAAAGAATGAAAGAAGACCCATATCTCACACCCTATACAAAAGTTAACTCAAAATGGATCAAAGATCTAAACATTAGGTCTAAGACCATAAAATAGTTAGAGGAAAACGTTGGGAGATGTCTTATGAAACTTACAATTGGAGGCGGTTTTATGGACCTTAAACCTAAAGCAAGAGCACTGAAGAAGGAAATAAATAAATGGGAGCTCCTCAAAATTAAACACTTTTGTGCATCAAAGAACTTCATCAAGAAAGTAGAAAGACAGCCTACACAATGGGAGACAATATTTGGAAACGACATATCAGATAAAGGTCTAGTACCCAGAATTTATAAAGAGATTGTTCAACTCAACAACAAAAAGACAGCCAACCCAATTACAAAATGGGAGAAAGACTTGAACAGACATCTACCAGAAGAAGAAATACGGATGGCCAAGAGGCATATGAAGAGATGCTCAATGTCCCTGGCCATTAGAGAAATGCAAATCAAAACAACAATGAGATATCATCTCACACCCACCAGAATGGCCATTAGCAACAAAACAGAAAATGACAAGTGCTGGAGAGGATGTGGAGAAAGAGGCACACTTATCCACTGTTGGTGGGAATGTCAAATGGTGCAACCACTGTGGAAGGCAGTTTGGCAGTTCCTCAAAAAGCTGAATATAGAATTGCCATACGACCCAGCAATATCATTGCTGGGTATCTACTCAAAGGACTTAAGGGCAAAGACACAAACGGACATTTGCACACCAATGTTTATAGCAGTGTTATTTACAATTGCAAAGAGATGGAAACAGCCAAAATGTCCATCAACAGATGAGTGGCTAAACAAACTGTGGTATATACATACGATGGAATATTATGCAGCTTTAAGACAGGATAAACTTATGAAGCATGTAATAACATGGATGGACCTAGAGAACATTATGCTGAGTGAGTCTAGCCAAAAACTAAAGGACAAATACTGTATGGTCCCACTGATGTGAATGGACATTCGATAATAAACTTGAAATATGTCATTGGTAACAGAGTCCAGCAGAAGTTAGAAACAGGGTAAGATAATGGGTAATTGGAGCTGAAGGGATACAGACTGTGCAACTGGACTAGATACAAAAACTCAAAAATGGACAGCACAGTAATACCTAATTGTAAAGTAATCATGTTAAAACACTGAATGAAGCTGCATCTGAGCTATAGGTTTTTTTTTTCACTATTATTATTACTTTTATTTTTTTCTCTATATTAACATTCTATATCTTTTTCTGTTGTGTTGCTAGTTCTTCTAAACCGATGCAAATGTACTAAGAAACGATGATCATGCATCTATGTGATGATGTTAAGAATTACTGATTGCATATGTAGAATGTTATGATTTCTAAATGTTGGGTTAATTTCTTTTTTGCCGTTAATTAATTAAAAAAATGTATATACACACACACACTCATATATATATATATATATATATATATATATATGCCCAATATGGCATAGAACCTTCTTCTCCTCCTCTTTTCAACCTTCTACTCCCTCTCCTCTAGCCCCAGAGAAAGCCTGCATGTGCATCACTGCCAGTATCGCTTACAGGGGACGTCTAGATTCCATTTCACAGACATTTCCAGAAGATATTTCTATGATTTTTTTCTAACAAATGGGCATTACAAGACATGTTATTTTTTATCTCTACCCTATCATACATCGGCAACCTGTCTACATCTAGAAAGCCTAAATGTGGCAAAATTTTCTTTTAAAAGTTTGAGGTAAAGATAAGTCCTGAAACCTAGGGAACCCAGCCTCTCCAGAATATCAGCTAGTTCCCTCTCCCTACCCCATAATACTGACAGCCCCTTCCAACATGAAAAAGTTAGAATGGCCATAGCCCAAATAACCCTAAAGACAGTGAGAAAGATCAAAGATGATGGTGGGGTTATATAGAGAAGGTAGGGTCTAAGAAACTAGTATGATTGCTGAATCATTATATTGCTGTTTCTTTCCGTCTCCAGGATCTTATAGCAACTAGAAATGAAAACTTAAATTTGTGGGATTGTAACCCACACCAAACTCTGAAATGTATTCTACAACTAATTGTGGTGTTGCGTTTTGAAATTTAATGTTTGTTTGTATAGATGTTATTTTTCATATGCAAAATAAGTTGTAATAAAAAAATCTATTCCTAAAAAAATATATATATGTGGTGATGCATGCCCACCTAAAATCCATTTGTCTTATAGAAAATGTGGGTGACATGCAGCCTTTCAAAAGTTAATCTCCCTATAATTCACACTTAGTCTTTCTAAGTGGCTTTAAGGACCATGGTAACACACTCCTGATCACATCCATTTTATGGAATTCTAAATTCCTTGTGACCAAAATTAGAGTCTGGTTATTTTTGGAACACTCCATATGTAGCATGATGTTTCCCATATCAGAAATTCTTTTTTTTTTTAATTAGGTTGCAGTTTTACAGAGAAGTCATGTAAAAATACAAGATTTCCATATACTCTTATTATTCACCCCTTGTATTAGTGTGATACCTTTGTTAGAATTCCTGAAATAATATTAAAATATTACTGTTAACTATAGTCCATAGTTTATGTTGGCATATTGTTGTTTTCCTTATACCATCTTATTATTAATACCATGCAATAATGATGATTCATGAAAAGAGCATTCCTACGTTTGTACTATTAACCATAGTCCATCATCCATAACAGGGTTTTCATTGTTATACAGATCTATGTTTTATCTTCTAACTTGCCTTCTAGTAACATACACAACCCAAAACTTCCTCTTTCAACCACATTTACCAACATAATTCAGTGCTATTAGTTACAGTCACAATAATGTGTCAGTATCACCACTATCCATTTCCAACCATTTTCAATCAACCTAAATGGAAATTCTGCACAAACTAAGCATCAGGTCCACTTTCTCTTCCCCCATTCTATCCCCTGATAACTTTTATTTTAGATTCTGACTCTATGAGTTTGCATATCATACTTAGTTCATATCAGTGAGAACATACAATTTTTGTCCTTTTATGTCTGCCTTATTTTACTCAACATAAGGTCCTCAAGGTTCATCCATATTGTTGCATGATCAGGACTTCATTACTCCATACAGCTGAATAAGATTCCATTGTATGTATAAACCACATTTTGTTCACTTTTTCATCAGGTGAAGGCCACTGGGTTGCTTCCATCTTTTGGCAATTGTGAATAATGCCACTATGAGCATT
The DNA here is from genome assembly GCF_023851605.1 of Tamandua tetradactyla. Taxonomy (NCBI): domain Eukaryota; kingdom Metazoa; phylum Chordata; class Mammalia; order Pilosa; family Myrmecophagidae; genus Tamandua; species Tamandua tetradactyla. Next base: position 40,078,070 of record NC_135334.1, read on the forward strand.
GTTGTTCAAGTGTCTGTTTGAGCTCCTGCTTTCAGTCCTTCTGAGTTTATACCTTGAGCAGAATGGCCATTTCATATGGAATTTCTATGCTTAGCTTCCCAAGGAACACCCTCTTCCACAGAGGCTACACCATTTTCAATTTCCACCAGAAGTGAATAAGTGTTACTGTTTCTCCACATCATCTTCAAAACTTGTAGTTTTCTGTTTTGTTTTGTTTTTTAATAGTGGCCATTCTAGTGGGTGCAGCTCCCTCAGCTCCTGTGGGTCATTCTGGCTTCTCCTGGCAAACTTTCTCTCTTAGCTTCCTCAAACTCTCTTGCCTTACTTAAAGGATTCCAGCAAGTGGTTTAAAGCCCACCATGAATGGGTGTGGTCACATCTCAATGGAAACAGGCCAATCAAAAGTCCTACCCACAACAGATCTGCACCCATAAGATTGAAATAAAAGATCATGGCTTTTCTGGGTTACATAACAGTTTCAAATCAGCACATTCCATCCTCTGGACCCCCAAAAGACATGCTGTTTCCTATATACAAAATACATTCATTCTATCACAATATCACAAAAGCCTTAAACCAGTTCAGTAACAATACAAATATAACACAAAGTAAAAAACAGTACAAGGTCTCATCACAGTCAACCATAGGCATGGTCTGTCCTAAGACAAAATTCTTCTCTGACTGTGGGCCTGTGAAACTTAGAATAAGTTATCTGTTTCCAATATACAAAGGAGAGACAGTCATGGGATAAATGTTCCCATTGCCATAGGGAGAAATTGAAGGGAAAACAGAGCCAAACCATTTGGAAAACCTACAAGACATACATCATTAGATTTTAAGTTCTGAGAGTCCTCTATAGAATGATGTTTTATCCTCAGGGCTTGAGAGAGCAGCAGTTTCACCCTCTCCAAAGGCTTATGCAGCAACCCTGCTCTCTCCAAACACTGGGGTAAGGGTTGCAACATTGGAGAGCGTTGGAGAGTCCACCTTGTCTTGGCCCCACCCTCATTAAGCATCTGAGTGCACCAGACTTTCTACCATCTCCAGGGCACACACTCAACCCCTTCCAGAACGTGGAATGGTTGCCAGGTTCTTTTCAACATCTGGGGAATGTGTTCCACCCTTTCCGAGGCCTGGGGCAGCAAAATATTTCCTGAACATCAAGGTGGAAGGCCCATCCTCTGCTTCTGGTTTAAACTCACTCTCTTCATGTGCCTGGGTGGGGCTGCTCTCCTGGCCCAAGATTTCTTAGCTGCAGATCTTATTTCCATATGTTCTAGTTTAAAAGCTGCCAGAATGCAATATACCTGTGCTGGCTTGAAAGGAAGTATGCCCCCAGCAAAGCCATATTTTAATAAAAATTACATCTCATTAAGGTAGAATAATCCCTATTAAACACTGTATGTGTTTAATACAGTGTTTACATCTGTAATCAGATCATCTCTCTAGATGATGTGATTTAGTCAAGAGTGGTTGGTAAGATGGATTAGGTGACAACATGTCTCCACCCATTTGCGTGGGTCTTGATTGGTTTATTGGAGTCCAATAAAAGAGGAAACATTTTGGAGAAAGAAAGAGAGTCAGAGAGAGCAGAATGACTTAACCATGAGAAGCAGAGTCCACCAGCCAGCGACTTTTGGAGATGAAGAAGGAAAATGTCTCCCAGGGAGCTTCATGAAACAGGAAGCCAGGAGAGAAAGTAGCAGATGATGCCTTGCTCACCATGTGTCCTTCCATCCAAGAGAGAAACTGTGACTGTGTTTGCCATGTGCTTTTCCAGATGGGAGAGAAACCCTGAATATCATTGGCCTTCTTGAACAAGGTATTTCCCTGGATGCCTTTGATTGGACATTTCTATAGACCTGTTTTAATTGGACATTTTCACAGCCATAGAACTGTAAACTAGCAACTTATTAAATCCCCCTTTTTGAAAGCCATTCTGATTCTGGTATATTGCATCCCAGCAGCTAGCAAACTAGAATAATACCAGAAACAGAATGGCTTTTAAAACAGGGAATTTACTAAGTTGCAAGTTTACAGTTGTAAGGCTGTGAAAATGTCAAAATTAAGGCACCAACAAGAGGTCACTATCACTCAAGAAAGGCCAATGAACTTTGAGATTTCTCTCTCAGCTGGAAAGGAACATGCATGATGTCTCTAGCTTTCTCTCCAGGAATCTTCAACAGCTTCCTTGAGGCTCTGTCCCTTCTGTTGGCTCCATCAATTCTGGAGGCTCTAAAGCTTTTTCCAAAGTGGTTCCCTCTTAAAGGGCTCCATTAAGCAACCCCACTTTGAATGTGTGCAGACACATCTCCATGGAAACTATCTAATCAAAAGTTACCACCCACAATTGGGTGGATCACATCTCTATGAAAACAATAGAAAAATTCCCACTCATCAGTGTTGAATGAGGATTAAGGGACATGGCTTTTCTAAGGTACACAACAGATTCAAACTGGCACATGGCTCTGCATTTGAAGTATTTTTTCCTTCAATCTGTCCCTTTTATGTCTGTTTTAGTCCAGACTATCAGTGATTCCATTCATACAGATCTTGCAAAAATTTTGTTGGTTTAGCATGTAGCATACAGGGATCAAAACCATCAGACAATAGGACTTTCCACAAATATTTTCTGAATCACTGCATTTCCAGTCTTGGCTTGTGCTGAAATGACTGAGGTTCCATGTTAAGCTAACTCTGCACATGGAGCACTATTCTCTGGGGAGTCACTTCCTGGAAGCCCAAATTTTTCCTCTCAGCATCTCTGGGGCATCTTTCTCCCTCTGTGTCATTCACTGGATTTCATCTCTCTACTCTGTGTATGTTCTCTGTCTTTTATTTTCTTCATAGAGGACCCCAGTAAAAGAATTAAGGCACGCCTTGAATGGGTGGGGTCATATCTCCATGGAAACAACTTAATCAAAAGATCCCATCCAACAATAGGTCTGTCCCCACAAGACTGGATTGAAAAATCATGGCTTTTCCAGGATACATGACAGTTTCAAATCAGCACATGCCCTTTATCATGGAGAGGAAGTTTCCTTTTATTCTTATCTTTATAACTGTTTTTATCAAGAAAGAATGCTCGATTTTGTCAAGTATCTTTTCTGCATCAATTAAAATGATCATGTGTTTTTTTCCCTTTCAGTTTGTTAATGTGGTGTATTACATTAATTGATTTTTTTTATGTTGAACTGTCCTTGCATACCTGAAATAAAACCCACATGATTATGATGTATAATTCTTTTAATACGCTATTGGATTCAATTTGCAATCACTTTGTTGAGGATTTTTGTATCTACATTCATTAGAGAAATTGGTCTGAATTTTATTTTGTTGTAGTATCTGTCTCTGGATTTGGTAAGAGTAATGTTGGCTTCACACGATAAGCAAGGTAGTATTTCCTCTTCTTAATTTTTTTAAAAGTTTGAGCAGGATTGCCCAATGAGGATTTGTATTAATTGCACTTGGAATAATTCATAGAATTTACCAGGGAAGACTTCTGGCCCTAGCCTTTTCTTTTGGGGGATGTTTATGATGAGTGATTCTATCCCTTTGCTTGTAGTTGTTCTATTGAGGTATTTTGTTTCTTCTAGAGTCAGTGAAAGTTGTTTATGTATTTCTAGGAAGTTGTGTATTTCACCTAAGCTTTCTAATTTTCTGGCAAATAGATATTCATAGTATTCTCTTATGATCCCTTGTAGTTCTGTGGGGTAAATTGTGATGCCCCCATCTCATTTTTTATTTTATTTATTTGCATCTTCTCACTTTTTTTCTTTGTCAGTTTAGCTAAGGATTTGTCAATTTTATTGATCTTTAAAAATCAACTTTTGGTTTAGTTTATTCTTTCTATTGTTTTTTTATCTCATAAAATGAAAAATAAATTTCATTTATTTCTGTTCTAATCTCTATTTCTTTCCTTCTGCTTGCTTTGGGATTAGTTTGCAGTTCTTTTAATAGTTCCTCCAGGTGTGCAGTTAGGTTTTTTATTTTAGTTCTTTCTTCTTTTTTGAGATAGGCACTTAGGTCTATAAATTTCCCTCTCAGCACTGTTCTTAATGCATCCCATATGTTTTGATATAGTATCTTCTTGTTTCATTCATCTTAAGATATTTACCGGTTCTTCTTGTAATTTCTTCTTTGCCTCACTGACTGTTTTAAAGTGTATTGTTGAATCTCTACATATTTGTAAATTTTACAGTTCTCTGCTTGTTATTGATTTCCAGCTTCATTACATTATGGTCAGAGAAAGTGCTCTGTATAATGTTAATCTTTTAAAATTTATTCAAACTTGTTTTGTGACCCAACATGTAGTCAGTCTATCCTGGAGAATGATCCATGAGCACTTTAGAAAAATGTATATCCAGCAGTTTTGGGGGTGCAATGTTCTGTATATATCTTTTAGGTCTAGTTCATTTATCATATTGTTCAAGTTCTCTGTTTCCTTATTGATTGTCTGTTTCGTTGTTTTCTTTATTGATGAAAGTGGTGTACTGAAGTTTTCAAACAGTATTGTAGAAACAGTTATTTCTCATTTCAGTTTTGCCAGTGCATACCTCATGTATTTTGGGGTTTCCTGGTTAACAGTATAAATAGTTATGATTGTCATTTATTCTTGGTGGATTGTTCCTTTTATTAATATATCATGTCCTTCTTTGTCTCTTATAACAGTTTTGCATTTAAAGTCTATTTTATATGATTTTTTGGTTATGTTTATGTGGAATATGTTTTTCCAAACTTTCACTTTCAACCTTTTTGTGCCCTTGTGTCTTGTAGACAGCACATAGATGGATCATACTTTTTAATCTATTCTGCAAATCTACATCTTTCATTTGGGGAGTTTTATCCATTCACATTCAATGTTATGACTGTACATGTAGTGCTCCATGTGAGGATTTAACCAAATATGGAACTTTATCATTTGGTTTTTCTATGTCATATCTTATTTTAGTCTCTCTTTTTCCCTTTTAGTTACCTTTACTGAGAATCATTCTCGAGTCTCTCTCTCTCCTATCTTTTCCTTTCAGCCTGTGAAACTCCCTTTAGTATTTCTTGTAGGGTAAGACTCTTGTTGATCAAGTCTCTTGGTTTGCATTTATCTGTGAATATTTTAATCTTTCCCTTATTTTCGTGGGCAGGCAGTTTTTATTTTTCAGTAGCTTAAATATATCATAATACTGACTTCTTACTTCCATAATTTCTGATGAGTAATTGGCACTTAATCTTATTGCAATTCCCTTGAAGGTGACAAATTACACTACTCTTGCTGCTTTCAGAATTCTCTATCTTTGGAATCTGACATTCTGATTAGTATATGTCTTGGAATAGGTTTATTAGGATTTATTCTGTTTGGAGTACATTGCGCTTCTCAGATATGTTTATTTAAGTCTTTCATAAGAATTGGAAATTTGGGACCATTTTTTCCTCAAATATTCTTTCTTCCCCTTTCCCTTAGCTTCTGCTTCTGGGACACCCATGGCACGTTTCATTGTTGTTGTAGTTGTTTTGTTGTTCTGCACCTAATACTGTTGTTTAATTCCCTGATACCCTACTCCATTTTTCATATTCTTTTCTCTGTTCTTCTGCCTGTGAGATTCTGCTCATCGTCTCTTTTAGTTCTTTGATTTTTTTCATTTTGCCAGTTCAAATTTGCTATATTTTTCTATCTTCTAGTGTGCTTTCATTCCCATAAGTTCTGTTTATTTTTCTATTCATACTTTCAAATTCACTTTGTGCTTACCCAGTATTTTCTTAATATCCTTTATCTCATTAGCCATATTTTCCTTCATCTCCTTAAATTAATTTAGGAGATTTGCTTGAACATCTTTAATTAGTTGTCCCAAATTCTGTCACCTCTGAAGTTTTAATTTGTTTTTTTGACTGAGCCATATCTTCATGTTTCTTAGTATGGCTTATAATTTTTTGCTGATGTCTAGGCATCTGACTTTTTTGAGGAGTTTACTCCGAAGGTCACCTTCTCTCTCTTGCCTAGGATTTTATTATTGGTCTGCTTTGTGTTGAGGCTCTTATTTGATACTCAATTCAATTTATTCTAGTTCTTTAGACTTGTCTGTTTTTGACTGATCAGAGTTTTTCAGCTCTTCTTCATCTGAGTCTTCTCCTGAGTATGTGGTACCATTTTTAAAGTTGCACTGTTTGTGCAATTGTTTCATCTCCTGGGGAAAGCTTCCTTTTCTCTAATACTTCTCCAGGAATCTTGATCTGTTTTGTTTTGACTTTATAATTTTTCAATTCTACTTTTCTTGCCTTCAGTTGCATTTTCCCGGACAGCAAAATCTGTGAGGAGGATTTCCCTGCAGAGCAATCTGCCAAGTCAGTATTTCCTAAGCAAACAGTGACCCTCAAGGAGGCACAGACCAGTACCAAGGATCTCTGGGGAGAGGTTCAGTAAAGACACCAGGAAACCTTTTTGATGACTCCCAGAAGTTGTGCTTTCCAGGCCTGTCCAGCAGATGGCAATCTTCAGCAAAGTTTTCCCTGTAGCCCATCTTAGTCTCTGCTTCTTTGGATCTCTATGCCTTTGCCCATGTCCAGGCAGGGTTGAAACAATGGTGCAGCCATCACCAACTGGGGTGGGCTGAAAGAACAGCACAGAGCCAGGACCCAGAGATCTAAACTTGCCAGTCAAGAGCCATGATCAGTACTCAGCGTTGCCCCCATCATTCTTGGGGAAGAGGGCTTCCATGTCCCTCACAAGTTGGCTAGCCTTGAGAGTAAGGGGTGGATACCAGCAATTGCTGCTGAGCAATTTTCTCACAACTTTTACTGCACTGCCTCAGCCTCTTTGTCTCCCCACTCTTTCTTAGTTGCTTTTACAATTCTCCCCTGGCTTCGAGAGCCACAGAACCATTGTTCCAGATAGTTTCTGCCCAGGCACTAGCTGTTTCTTGAGGAGGGGTGAGCAGTGAAACCCCCTACTCTGCCATCTTCCCCAGAAATCTCCATATCATACATTGTTAACAAATATTTTTGACAAATCAATGAGGGAAGTCTATGTACATTTATTTTGTTTATATAAATACCAATTCAGTATCACTGCAAACCAACATGATATTGTCCATGTATTTTACACCACTGTGTTGACTTCCTAAGTCTCCCATAATCTGGATAATGCCTTCAAATGACAGAAATTTATTCTTTCATAGCTCTGGAAGCTAGAAGTCCAATATCAAGGTTTTAGCAGGACCATGCCCCTCCAAAGGCCCTATGGAAGAATACTCTCTTTTTTCTTCCATCTCCTGGTGGTTGCCAACAATCCTTGGGGTTCCTTGGCTTGTGGTTGCATCACTCCTACATAACCTCTGCCTACATCTTCATATGGAATTCTTTCTCTGTGTCTGTGCCCAAGTTTTCCTCTTCTTATAGAACACCATTGGATTAGAGGTCACTCTATATGAGTATGACCTCATACTGACTTGATTGTATCAACAAAGACTCTAATCCTCATAAGGTAATATTCACAGCTTCCAGGTGGTCATGAATTGTTGGGAAAAACAATTCAATTCAATACAAGCACCTATGTAATTATAATTGTATTTCAATTTTATTGTGATTCTTTGGTTTGAACATCTGTACTCATATTGACTTTATTATTCTACCAATTATTTCAAACAACTCTAGCTGCAACAACTGCTGGTGACATTTGCATGTAAAACTGTCAATGTTGCATTAGTTCATTTATATTAAGTTTTCCATCTTATACATTGACTTTAGCCGAGCCCTGTGTTTAGCATAGTCTTTATTCTATAAAAATAATTTTTATTCAGAAGTGAAAGTAAATATACAAACATAAGGCAGAGTATAAACATTCTTTAAGAAAGGTGTAAAATGCCATAAAATCTAGAAGAAAACTAGTTCTCTGGGCATTCTCAGAGTATATTTCTTGAGTGAAATTACAGATGAATTGTGCCTTGAGGAATGGATACAATTTCATTTGTCTTAGTAGTATGGGAAAGTGAGATGTGAATAAAGGCATGAGAATAAAATTTCAAGAGATATTTGAGGCATAAATAGCCCCAGAAATTTTTTGATAGGTAGGATAAGAAAAATGGAAAATCAGTTTAGTGAGATTTTTAAACCTGAGCATGGAAGATCTTCACTGCCAAGATGAATTGAGAATTGCCTTGATAGGCACTGAAGAATCACAGAAGGATTATATTCATATTAATAATTGTTTATATTTTGTGTACAGTTATCACTTGAGTGGTAATCATTGTGTTAATTGTTTTACAACAACCCATTTTAGTCTCAGAAAATCTTTTAAAGTGAGGGGCTAGTATAATTCTAATTTTGCACTTGAGGAAATTGAGACATTGAATGCCTGAGGAACTTGCCAAAGATTATTCGTCTTGAAATAGGCAGAGATGCATTTAAACCTAGACCAGACCTAATACTTTGCAAACAATTTTCTGTACAAAAAAAATTAAAAAACAAAACAAAACAGGAAAGTAAGGAGCAGTAGTACTAGCAGCAGCAGTTCTGGCTTGGAAGGTAGATGATGAGTTTAATTTAGGATATGCTAGATTTTAAATACCATCAGGGATATACAGGTGGGAATATCCAATAGGCCAAAGGAATTCTGGAGAAGGATTGGGATTAGAGAATAATTCACAAGGGGTTGAAGTAGTAGTTGTGGGCTAGGTTTTCTTCGAAGAGGGTGGCCAGAGACAGAATGAAGACTCAGGGAAAAACATTAACAAATGCATTACTCCAGGAGGAGAGAGAAGGAAGTGGTGCCAAAGAAGGAGATAAAATACTCAGAAAATTCTTGAATCCGGGAACTGAATGGTGACAGTGGGATTGACCTCATTGTCTTCATTTACCAGTTGGTTTTTGGGCTTCCCATTACTGCAACTGTGAGTTCTACAGTGATGGAGGTCCTAACCCCCAAGGAGGCACACTTTGCCATGGGACACAGTATCTAATTGAACTATGGACTATGGTTGCCATCTGTGCACTCTCAGCTCCTTATATCTAGGATCAGCAGACAAGAGGGAAGTAACCAATCTGTCAACAGTAATGGACTCTGATTCTCAGGAGAAACAGGACTCCTATAGCACAACGGGGACAGAAAGGAATGTGTGACACCTGGGTGATTTACTTGAGTGCCTCTCTATACTCTTTTGGCTCATTTCAATGGTAAATGGACATATGCAGCAACGATGGTCTATAAAGGGCATGGTGACCCCAGACTATGATGTCTCAGGAATGTTTTTGGTTTCTCGAGATCTCTGTTAATTCTACGCATCTCTGGGCTTTGGGTAGAAATTCATCTCAAGTATTTGGATTTTTAAGAGCTTTTCCACTTTTACCAGCTTAGGGAAATCACATGCTTGAACTATTAAGGATGCAATATGTATCATGTTTCATGTTCTAGCGTAGACACATCACAGAAAACTTCTGACTAGGACTGAGAAAATTTTAAGGCTTGCTATAAACAAAAATGTAATTCAAAAGACATTGGCATTTAAAGAAGAAAATGAACAATATTATGCTTTAAAAAAAAAACAGAATCTAGCCCATACTCGATGCATTGATATGCAATGAATTTCTTAGTACAAGTCTTCAATTTGAAAATAAAAAACAAGTTCTAATTCTGGCTTTCTTCACTATTTGACATGGAACCCTATGCAAGTGATGAAAACTCCATGTCTTCCCACTTTCTCAATAGAAAAGTGAAGAATTTAGTCATTGATTTTTATACTGTATTTCCCTAACCACATGTCCACAGCATTTGGGGGCTGTGTTAGACAGGGATCATAGAGCGGGGTGGCATGGGAATGGGGCTTTACAGAACAATGCTTCAACTGCTTTCGTTTAATTGGATGGCTGGACATCCACAAAGCATGCTGTTTGAGCAAAGTATTCAGCAATATAAAATATCATTGCCAAGCTCTACACTGGATAACCCTTACTTTGATTATTTTGTAAATCATTAGTAAGGGAAAAATCACATGTGATACTTGCTCTATCCCAGTGGTCACAAAATGGTCTCTTGAGCCTCCAAGGATTCCCCTTCCATGTTCCTGTGGCTGCTAAGTGAACTAAGGACCTCTAATTGGAGGCACCAGGAGACATGAGGTGATGGCCTCGCTGCATCCAGCAAGCATCTTCCCTGGAGATCAGGGAGTTCTTGCCTGGCTTGGCTGGGAAAAAATTGTCTATATTCAATCTATCCCAGAAAAACCTCCTTTCCTGATTTCTCTTGCTTCTGCAGGCATCAATTAATGACCATGAGAACTGTGTGAAAGAGAAAACATTGTTTTTTTTTAAGAAATTCACTCATTTCCCCTTTTCTGCTTGTATTCATGTATTGCTTCATTCAGATGCGGAAGCTGTGGTTAAACATTAAATTGAAAAGAGAAAAATGGCTTCTTATCTGTCATATGTTTGAAGCCCTGATGAGTATTGCATAATTCATAAAGTAATGTCAGGTTCCCTAGACAGAGAACAAAGATTTAGAAGACTTATGTAGTTCCAGGAAATCAAATTTTCTGGTGGGAAAGGAAGGAAGCACCTGCCAAAGAAGAAGGAATGGAAGAATCCACCACAAAGGACCCCTTTAGTTTTCCAGTCAAGTTCATGCTCTTTGGAAGGAAGCCAGTTTCATGAGAAGGTGGAAGAAGCCATTGAGCTAGAGTAATTTTCTCCAAAGAGTGAAACGCAAACCTCTGGGGCCACAGAAGATGATTGTATGCAGTACAAGGATAAATATTCAACATGAAATCAAAATACTAATCATGTTTCCGAAGACATCATTGCTTAAAATGAGTTATGATTTTAAAGGGATTGCATTTAAAGAAAAGCGTACACAGAAGTTTAAAGGGGGTATGTGGATCTAAGAAGCATCAGAGTTAAAGAATGAGAGTTAATGAAGAAGCAGAAGATCAATTAAGTCTACTGTCTCCCCTTGCCCAGGACCTTCTGCAAGATTATTGTCTCTTTCTTCTGTGTAACTGTGTCACTTTTACAAGCCTTTTATAGCACAAAATACAGGTATTATGAGTAATTTACTGACCCATTTCTCCTTTCCCCACCCCAAATGACCAGAGCATTAAAGATAATAAGTAAACATTTGTTGAATGAAAGAATGTAGACGTGAATGATTAAATAAATGAAATCTAGCTTCATGGACCAAATGTGTTTAAGCATCTATAAGAAAAGTATTGTTAAAAATAATAACCCAGGAAAAACATCTAGCTTCCCTGCCTGAGAAGCCATAAGAAAGAAAGAAGTCCTGAGACTTCATGGAAAGAGAAAAAGAGAGAAAGGCTGCGGGTGTCCCTGCTGAGCCCAGCCTTCCAATCTTCTCCCCCAAGATTATCACCTTGTGAGGAGGCCATCTTGCATGTTCAAGTCTCAGTCATCATCTGACTGCAGGCCCAAGAGAAACTCCAAACAAGATCAGCTGAGGAACCATCCAGCTGAGTCCAACCACCCATAGAATTGTGACAGATGATAAACTGTGATTGTTTTAAGGCACTTAGTTTTGCGGTGGTTTGTTGTGTAGCAATAGGAAAATGAAGCACTTGCCCTCAAGAAGCTAAATATACAGATGGGGAGGCATCCCAGTAAACAAAAGAACAAACAAAATATTCCATTAGGTGGAGAGCTAAACAAAAGCCTTATCACTCCGAGAGTCTGTTACAGATCTTTACCCACATCCCTCCAGCAGAATAAAGCTCACACTTAACAGAAAGAATGGCAGAGAGTGTCATTCTGGCACCCACAAAATACATAAAGGAAAAAAACAATTGGTTTTAAAAGGCAACAAACAGTCATCTTCATACCAATTTGTCAATACCAATCATCATTTGCAGCTAATTACTGAGATGGAAATAATTCAGAAACTGAGAGTTACTTCTAAAGAAAACATATCATGGGACCTAGAACAAAGTTACAGAGTCATCATTTTTCAACTTCTACTTTGATATACCTGCCCTTAAATTACTAGATGTATTTATTACATCTTCTGACAGTGGCTATGTGGTGTGCTGGGTGTAGATGTCCAGATCAGTTATGATGCCTCGTACAGTTCTGCATGGGAGTAGGCTCATAATAATAGGTCATTGCATCATGGATGACTGACTCATCTTTTAATCACACAGATCTGAAAACCAGTGCCGTCAAAAAGAAATAGAATACAAGCCTCACGTGTAATTTAAAATTTTCTAGCAGCCACATTTTAAAAAGTAAAATGAAACAGGAGAAATCAGTTTTAATAATAACTTTATTAACTCAGTGTATCTCAAATATTATCATTTTGGCATGAAACCGATACAAAAATCATCAATGAGATATTTTCCATGCTTTTTTTTCATATCATCTTTAAAATCTGATGTCTATTTTACGCTCATGGCACATCTCAGTTTGGATTAGACACATTTCAAGTGCTCAGCAGCCACATGTGGTTAGAGCTACTGTACATGACAGTGCAGGCCTCGATTGACAGCAGAATGACTAATTGCTGTCAACAGCCTCTTAAAATACTCTCAAGTCGAATTTTCACTGTCATTACCTATCAGACTCGAAAAATGAGTTTACTTCCTCTTTCCTAGCTCTATAAAAACATATTCAAAAGCCAAGATTTCCTTGATTAAAAAAACTGTTTTAGTAAAATTCAACTGAATAAATCATACATTCATAACTATTTTGGTTTCCAAGAAGCTCACATTAAAAAGGTTCTAACTATCAAATAAAATGAAATTCAAGCTTCTGAAAGACTTTAAAAAGAGAATTTGATCAAATTCTTTTTGTGCTGAACCCTTCCTGCTATACCCTGAGAAAAAACAAATCCACTAAGCAGCTTTTTTTTAAACAGCTTCCAGATACGCTTTTAGTGGTGAATAACATAAATGTGATTGGCACACTCAAGTTATTTTCATGACCTGGTCTGTAGGAAACCTGGTTATAAGGGAAACAAAGTAGATGTTAGGAGAATATGACAATCTTGAACTTAATTTGGACACAACAATCAGCTGCTACTTCCAAATATTAAAGTATCTTGTCTATTATATCTAAACAAGGGTGCCCACAAAGCTAGTTATTGGATAATTTTCATTTCTGTACTTATTTAATAAAATAAATATGAATAAAAACTGAACCAAAGCAAACAAATAGACTTATAGTGATCAGACTGTGATTTGTTGATACAGCTTTACCCAATCCTCTACTGTGGCTCTCATAGGAGCCTGCTTAGGGCAGGAACAAAACTAGATGATCAGTTTATTAGCTTCTGACCTGTGGACCAAAGTGCCTTCAGGAGCAATGTTCTCCAACCCAGAACAATTTGTCATTGAGGGAGGTTATGGTAGCTATAAAACTAGGTGTGCCCACAAGCATAAGAACCAAGAGGAGTCCCTCGGGCACCTGTAAAAGTCAGCTAGATGTAGAGTCAGTTCTGTCTTGTAGGTGTAAAGAACAAGAGTAATCCACACACTGTCCACCAGTCTGCCTCTGCTGTGCAAGAATGTGTGCACAGAATCTGGGAGTTGTGCACACCAGCAGAATCAGTTGGTAAAAGTCCAACTTTTGAAAAGTTCATGGAATGCTCCATTATATATCACGGTATAGATCATGAGGTGCTTGCCTAAGATAGAACTTTTTAAAAAATGAAACTGTGTAGGTTGGAGTGTTTCTCTTTGTATGTTCTGTTTGATCATAATCATGAGATTGCAAAAGCAAACAAAAGATTTATCTGCTTTATGTTACAATTCATGCTAAAGGTTGAGACTGGACATTACAAGTGAAGAAGATATTATTGAAGTTGAATCAGATGACCACTGGTTTTCTGGAAGTGCAGGGACACTACATAAAGAGTGAGCCTGCAGGCAGAGACTCTGGAGCAGCAGGGAGTTAGGGAGCCATCGGTTACCTTTAGGGACAAAGAAGACAAAGGCCAGTCTTCCTCTGCTGCTGCTGCTGCTGCTTGGTGTCCAGTAACTTCAGAAACACCAGAGCAAGATGCAGAAATCGTCCAGGTAAATATTGAATTTCACATGCCAGAAGTGCAAGAGCATTTCATTCTTATTTTCCAAGGTATAAGAGTAAGAGTTCAGGCAAGTTTGAGATTCATTACTAGAACAATTAATTAATTGATCAGAAAGAGAGCTCTCATAACAGAAACAAAATCTATCTATCCACAGACTCTCCTTCTAAAGAGAAAGATAGAAAGAACCAAAGGAACAATATGCAGACCTGTCTGTATTATTTATAATTCTGACTTCAAAACTTTTTAACATAGAATGATTTCTACAACTGCAGTAACATTCCTGCACCAATAATAAGCAAAATAAAGGCTATGAAAGCATTGCAGAAGCAGACAGCATTTTTCTGTCTTTGAGTTAAAACTTTAAGGCAAAGGGGCTTGTATTATATACACCACCATAAATTGCTGTGACTTTCAGAAAAATACAAGGGAACAATTTCACATCTTGTGTTTCAATAATTGTATCTTTTATCAGAAATATTAGAAAACTACCACATACTGAAGAATGACAGAAACCAACATGAAACACAGAAAAAGAGAGACCAAGTTGTCGAAAAATGGAAACAAATGCAGCAAATTTGCAGGCTGAAAGTGACTGGAAAACTAGATGCTTAACCCAGAGGATGGTGAAGTAACCCAGATGTGGGGTGCCTGATGTGATTCTATTTGTTTTCACTCAGAGGACTCTTTGGTGGCAGCACACAAACCTACAGGTAAATGTAGTTACCTACAGGTAATTGGACTCACCACCAGAGTAAGAAGTCAATTTCCTATTCTGCCAGTAAGAAAGGTGGTCTAATGTATTTCTGTTCTCTCCTTTTCATTTTAAGGATCCAAAGCTACACACCAGATTTGCCTCAAGCAGATGTAGACTGTGCAATTGAGGAAGTCTTTCAGCTATGGAGTAATGCCACAGTCCTGAATTTCACTCGGGTCTTGGAGGGTGAAGCTGATATTATGGTATCATGTATCTGGGGAGGTAAGCTGTCTTTGTCTCCAAGACCACCTGAACTTTACCACACATTGCTCCCATATCTGCTCACCTTTGCAGGCAGAATTACTCCTAGTAAATAAGGGTTTTCGTTTTTGGGGCAAATTGAGGAGGATATCAGAGCTAATTGATGTCTTTTGGTTCCCAACCATTGCTCTCTTGTATTTCCTCGGTTAGCCTAGATAAAAACCGGTTTTTACTTTTGCTAAATTCTGCTCCTCATGAATCAAGACAATTCTCCCTTTGATGGACCTGGATATAGTCTTGCTCACTAGGACCAGGAATCAGGGAGATTTCATTTGGATGAAGAAGAAAGATGGACCAATGCTTTCAGAAGTGAGTCAACTAATTCTTCCTCTACCTCTACCTTTTAATTTTTCTCTTTTAGGACATGTTGCAATATTTGTTAGTTCATCGAAAAGAACGAATAAATATTGCAATGATCTTTACATGCTTTTAAAAGATATCCTTTATAATAAGAGTGCTTAGAAGGATAATCATAACACTACTCTTACATTTAGTGAAAATGTAAAAGAATATTAATTCTACCCATTGTGGCATCATATTGTCCAAAATATGCCAATAAAAATTTTATTAGTATAATATTAAAATCACTTTATATATATGTAAGCCTAATTTGAAAAATGGAAATCCTGGTGGAGTGGCTTTGGGGATGTGTTTCTAGTACTTTACTGTGTTACGTAAATTTTTGTTTTGGAGCATGTATCAGTTATTCCATTAAGGAAAAGCAATGCAGGTTATTTGGACACTATTGTTTCTCTAGGATAAATGATTTTCCAACTTATTTAATATTAAACTTAGTAATTATCTTGGGCTTTACATGTGAGTTGATTTTTAAAAATAGAATATGCTAGTCAAATTCTAGAAAAAGAAATCTCTCCAGAATTAAGGAAAGGATTTTTCCTCCTTTGTTTAGACACATACATACACATGCACATTCATACAAAGCTCTCATCAAGTCATCAAGGAAATCACAGTGGAATTCTTGTGTGGTTTAAAGATAGTATTAGCTCATCAATTCCCTCAAAACTCTACATACATCCAATAATTTCTAATGGGTTTTGTTGTTGTGTTTAGATTACAATGTATATCATGTTGTAGCTCCTGAACTGGGCCACTCCCTTTGATTCTCTCATTCTACAGACTTGAGGCCTTGAGGTATCCCAGCTCCACCTACAGGGGTGACTTTCAGCTACTTTAGGGTTACATCGGTGCCATCCAGGCCATCTACAGTGAGCCAAAGTATAGCAAAACAGATAAATATTTGGGTTATCTATGTGCTCCAGATATACTATCAATGCCCTTGGACATTGAGGAATCTTTCATTCGTATAAAAAAACATTTGTGTCAACATAGTACAATAAGCTTCACCAACTTCAAGATCTTTGTTTATTATTTAAGGACCTTCTGAAAACCTTATCCAACCCACAGGGCCCCAAACTCCACGAGCCTGTGACAATAACACTTAATGCTGTAACCGAAATTTGTGGAGAATTGTTCTTCTTGATAGACAGGTATAAATCATAATTAATGATGTCTTGTTTATTTTTAAGTTGTTCCAAATGATTCCCTGAATGACCTATATGTTATTAAAATAGTATACCTTTTGTTTATCATTATAGTGATTGTACACTTGCATGAAATGATTTATTCCTCAAAATTTTATTCACCTATATCAGGAAAAATCTGTGAAGTAAAAGATACTCCAAGTCCCCCGCCGACAACCGCCACGGCACATATGGATGTGCTGAAATCAAAGGAAGGAATATGACTTCTTGAGCCTCAGTCGTCTTAGTGATGGAGTAAGAATCGGTCTCTGACTCTGCTAACTATGAACTCCTAACTACTCCATTCTCATGATGGTAAATATTTTAGTGCATTATTAGAACAATTCGGTTTTTTCACTATGCTGTGTAAATCATATCTCCACACTCTGAAGGTAACATGGCCTGCAGTCTAGAAAGGACGTTCACCTTTTCTGTATCTCCCCTTCCATCTGGACAAAGAAGCCACCCAAAGCCTGTGATCCTGACAGATCTCTGCTGCCCCTTTGGAGGCTCAGAGAAGGCAAAGAGACATTGCAGGGAGAATCCACAAGAGGTCATCAGGACCCCACTTACCCACCTTGGGCAGATGTGGGCAGCCACCATGTGGTGCTTCCCTCCTCAAAAGAGGGCCCTAGAACTCTGTAGTGTGTGGATTCAAAAACTAGGAATCTCTCTCACAGGCAAGGAACTGGCTTCCTCTTCCTGCCAAACTGATTCTTTAAAGAATAAAGAAAGCAAATACTATTTTTCTCATATTTACAGTCCCCAGAAAGATGAAAATTACTGGAGTCAGTAAATCTCCTTAATCCCATTTTTTTTATTATCTTGATAGTCCCTGTTTTATATTATTATATACATGACTACATGCAGGGAATCTAGGAAATGAGTTTTAAATCAACCTGGTTATATTCATAGATACGCACACGGACATGTGAGACTCTATGGGAAACATGAATTTTTTTCTTTCTTTTCCTTCTCATCCTCCAACTCCTCATCCTCTCCCTTTCCTCTACCTTGTCCTTATCCTCATGTCTTCCTGTTTCTCCTTCTCCTTTTCCTTCTTCTTTCCCTTCCCCCCTTCTCTTCTTCTCCTTCAATTTCTTTCATCTTCAGTTTTAATGGGCTCATTACATGTCTAAATAATGCTCTAAAAGAATTGTGTGAGTGAAATGTTCCACTTGGCAGGAAATGTTCATGTAGAATCAGAATTTGGAACTGAAAGGGACCACCGAGAGCATGCTGAGTGATCATAACCTGAGGAAACTGAAGCCTGGGAATGTTCACTGATATGCACCAGGCCCTTTGTCAGTTAGGAAGAAGACTGGAGCAGATGTTAAGACAAGGGTTTGGGTGCAAACAGTTTGCTTGAGAGGTGATCATATGGCATGGTTAAGGAATGAAGAAGAGAGAAAGAGAAGGTATTCAAGCCGACAAGGTCTGTGTCAAACTGAGTTATCACTGTGGGCAACTGGGGCTAGGTTTCACCACAGACCTTCTTAAGGCCATGGAGAACATACCTCAAAATTGTTCCATCCAAGGGGCAATTTCTACCACCCCTTTCCCTTTTTACTTGAGGGATGCCCTGAAAATGTTAACTTATCTGGACCATCAGGACTACCCTGCACCAGCCCATTGTTTCAGGGTGAGGGAAAGTCCAAAGGCCAAGAGTTATCATTTACAGAGATGAACTGTTGAAGCTGCCACTGATCTCTGGTGAGTGGAGCAGTTTTAGGCACTGTCATGTGTCAGCTTTGCCAAGGGGTGGTACCTGTTTGTCTGGTTGGGCAAATGCTGGCCTGTCTGTTGCAATGAGGACATTTCATAGAATTAGATCATGATCATGTCCGCTGCATCCACAGTTGATTCCATTTGTAATCAGCCAAGGCGAGTATCTTCTGCAATGACTGATGCTCAGTCTAATCACTGGAAGCCTTTTAAGGATTCAGAAGGGACAGGCTCTCTTCCTGCTTCGGATGGCGAGTCTCTCCTATGGAGTTCGTCCAGAACCTCCATCAGAATCATCGGCTTCACAGCCTGTGCTGAAGATTTTGGACTCTGCATTCCCACAATCATGTAAGACACTCTTATAAATTTTACGTTTGTGACTGTTTCCTATTGATTCTGTTTCTCTAGAGAACCCTAACTAATACCACTTGGTACCAGGAGTGGTTCTTAAGAAACAGAATCTTAAAAATGGTTTTTTTTTATTTTTTATTTTTTTACATATACAATCAGTAATTCTTAATATCATCACATAGTTGCATATTCATCATTTCTTAGAATATTGGCATCGATTTAGAAAAAGAAATAAAAAGACAACAGAAAAAGAAATAAAACGATAACAGAGAAAAAAAAAGATTATACATACCATACCCCTTATCCCTCACTTTCATTTACCACTAGCATTTCAAACTAAATTTATTTTAACATTTGTTCCCCCTATTATTTATTTTTATTCCATATGTTCTACTGTTCTGTTGATATAGTAGCGAAAAGGAGCATCAGGCACAAGGTTTTCACATTCACAGAGTCTCATTGTGAAAGCTATATCATTGTTCAATCATCATCAAGAAACATGGCTACTGGAACACAGCTCCACATTTTCAGGCAGTTCCCTCCAGCCTCTCCACTACATCATGAACAGCAAGGTGATATCTACTTAATGCATAAGAATAATCTCCAGGATAACCTCTCAACTCTGTTTGGAATCTCTCAGCCATTGACACTTAGTCTCATTTCACTCTTCCCCTTTTGGTCGAGAAGGTTCTCTCAATCCCTTGATGTTAATTCTCAGCTCATTCTAGGGTTTTTCTCAGTCCCTTGATGCTGAGTCTCAGCTCACTCCAGGATCTCTGTCCCACATTACCAGGAAGTTCCACATCCCTGGAAATCATGTCCCACGCAGAGAGGGGGAGGGTGGTGAGACTGCTCGTCATGTTGGCTGGAGAGAGAGGCCACATCTGAGCAACAAAAGAGGCTCTCTTGGGGGTGACTCTTAGGCTTAAATTTTAAGTAGACTTGACCTATTCTTTGTGGGGTTAAGTTTCATATGAACAAACCCCAAGACTGGGGGCTCAGCCTATATCTTTGGTTGTCCACACTGCTTGTGAGAATATCAAGAATTCAACTTGGGGAAGTTGAACTTCTCCCCTCTCACCATTCCCCGAAGAGGGCTTGCAAATACTTTTCCATTCACTGATCAAATCACTCTGGGATTCATCGGGGCATCACTCTGGACAAACCAACAAAATCTCATGTCCTACCTGAGATTCCAAGTACTTATGACATTCAATCAAACTATCTACATGAGTTATATTAGGAAATGCTCTAGTCAAAATCTAAATTTTGTAACAAATAAACATTTTTTGCTTTAGTCTCACACATAAGGTGACATTTTAAAATATTAATTACCATCTATTTTCAGTACCCTGCAATAATGACATTCTTTTGTTCTTCCTCATGCAATAACATTTTTAAAATTTGTACATTGTACATTTCACTATTATTATACACTCTAGGCATTCCTAGATTATACCAACTCGATCTTTACCATCAAACTTCTTTCTAATTTCATTTATGTCCCCAGACCTCCTCCCTCTATCATTCTCACATGCAGCTTCATTCAGTGTTTTAACATAATTACGTTACAGTTAGGTAGTATTGTGCTGTTCATTTCTGAGTTTTTATATTCAGTCCTGTTGCACAATCTGTAAAAAATGGGTTTTTATGAATGATTTTTACTCTGACTGGACTCAAAGGCACTAAGGACTCATTCCCATAATCAGAGTGAGTTTGCAAAAGAGATAGTCAAAATATCACCATCCCATTCTCTTAATTCTTCCCTTGTATGGAGCCATGCTCTGGGGGATGTTTTGACACCTTTACAGAGTTTTGTGGAAATGAGAAGAATAGAGATGTTGGCTGGTTGTTGTTAGATACACTGGATACATTAAGGAAATAAGGAGTGAAAGGAATGGACTGAAGGCTTCAGGCAAGCAGCTTAAGCGCCATCTGACAGATGTAGAAGGATATCTTATTTCCCGTAGCCATAGACTTGAGATCTCTGAAAATCAGACTCAGAATCTTTTTGTTAGAATAGCAACTTTACAACATAAACTGAAATCTCAATCTTGCATGGTGTCTGCAGTTGAAGTGAGGGCATTGATTGGAAAGGAGTGGGACCTTGAAAAATGAGATGGTGACATATGGATTGATAGATCTCTGAATATCAGACTCAGAATCTTTTTGTTAGAATAGCAACTTTACAACATAAACTGAAATCTCAATCTTGCATGGTGTCTGCAGTTAAAGTGAGGGCATTGATTGGAAAGGAGTGGGACCTTGAAAAATGAGATGGTGACATATGGATTGATAATGATGTTGGGGGTGAGGTTGAAACCCTAAATCATACTGAGTCTTCACTAGATAACTCTGTAATAGTCTGCCCTGAGGACATAGGTGACCCACCTCTAGCCTGCCTTGAGGAATTGGCCACCCAACCTCTTCCTGAAGGGATTAGCCCTAGAGTGATTAATCCTCTTTCACCAGATGACACTGCAAATGAATGCCCTGAAGCAAATGGTTTGGAAGATATTTCTAATTCTTTTCATGACCCACCCCACCACCCCTCATTTCTTCCAGACCTATAACTAAAGTCCCAACAAGCCCCTAAAGGTGAGGTACAAAGTATCACACATGAGGAGTACGTTATACTCCAAAGGAACAGTGTGAGTTTTTCAATTTATATAGACAGAAATTAGGGGAATATGTGTGGTGATGGATTTTCAGGGTGTGGGATAATGGTGGGAGGAATATATGGCTGAATTTATTGATATGGCCCATTAAGCAGAGATCCTGCATTCAATGTTATAGCTCGAGCAGTTAGAAAAGGTATTAACAGTTTGTTTGGATGGTTGATTTAAACATGGATCAAAAGGTGGCTGGATCAAAAGGTGGCTGACATTACCTGAGGTTGAAATGCCACAACTGCCCTGGTATAATATAGGTGAGTGGATGCAGAGGCTTAGAAATATTGGAATGTTAGAGTGGATTTATCACACAAAGCCTACTCTTACACCCCAGGAATGTCTGGAGGATGCACCTTTACCAGAACAGTGAGAAATAAATTTGTGAAACTAACGCCATCATCCCTGAAGAGCTTTGTTGTTACGCTTCCCTGTAGGTCAGATATTACTGTAGGAACTGCTGTCACTGAGCTGGAATTCTTAAACACAGTGGGGGTGACTGGATCCCAAGTTGGCAGAAGCCAGGTGGTAGCACTTAATCCCCAAAGACAGGTTAGATGTGGCTATTATAATAGACAGCAAATTCAAAACAGGCATCAAAATTATATGACTTGCAGAGATTTGTGGCATTGGCTAGTAAATCCTGGACTACCTAGAAATACAATAGAAGGGCAGTCTACTAAATTCTTTTTTGAGCTGTATAAACAAAAGTGTTCTAGGTCAAATGAACAGAAGTCTAACCTGAATTACAAAAACATAGAGTCATGGCCCCTTAACCGATTTCCAGTTTGCAGACCCAGAGCCCCTTGAATGAAGGGGAGGCCAGGTCCCTTTGGGGGAAAACCCTGTTACACTGCCACAAATTTATACTGTTAATCTTCCTCCAAGCCTTCCCCAAGGAGACTGATGGCCTTTTGCAAGGGTAACTGTGCACTGGGGAAAAGGAAATGATCAGATATTTGGGGGATTATTAGACACTGGTTCAGCAGTGACATTAATTCCAGGGGACCCAAAATGTCACTCTGGTCCACCAGTCAGAGTGGGGGCTAATGGAGGCCAGGTGATCAATGGAGTTTTAACTCAGGTCTGTCTCACAGTGGGTCAAGTGGGGCACCAGATCCATTCTGTAGTTATTTTCCAAGTTCCAGAATTATAATTGGAATAGACATACTGAGCAACTGGCAGAATCCCCACATTGGTTCTCTAACTCATGCAGTGGGGACTATTATGGTGGGAAAGGCCAAGTGGAAACCACTAGAATTGCCCTGACTGAGCAAAATAGTAAATCAGAAGCAATACCAGATTCTTGGAGGGACTGCAGAGATTACTGCCACTCTTAAGGACTTGAAGGATGCAGTGATTCCCACCACATCCCCACTTAACTCTATTTGGTCTGTGCAGAAAGCAGATGGGTCTTAGAGGATGACAGTGGATTATCATAAGCTCAACCAGGTGGTAACATCAATTGCAGCTGCTGTTCCAGATGTGGTATCAGTGCTTGAGCAAATCAATACATCCCCTGGTACCTGGTATACAGCTATTGATCTGGCAAATGCTTTTTTCTCAAAAGCTATTAGTAAGGATCACCAGAATCAGTTTGCTTTCAGCTGGCAAGGTCAGCAATATACTTTCACTGTCTTACCTCAGGGATATATCAACTCTCCAGCCCCATGTCATAATCTTGCCCGCAGGGACCTTGATCATTTCTCCCTCCCACAAGACATCACACTGATCCATTATATTGATGATATCATGCTGATTGGACCTAGGGAGCAAGAAGTAGAAACTACTCTTGACTTACAGGTAAGGCATTGGTGTGTCACAGGATGGGAGATAAATCCAACAACAATACAGGGGTCTTCCACTTCAGTGAAATTTCCAGGTGTCTGGTGGTGTTGGGCATGTCAAGGTATCCCTTCTAAAGTGAAGGACAAGTTGCTGCATCTGGCCCTTCCTGCAACCAAAAAAGAGTCACAATGCCTAGCTGTTCTCTTTGGATTTTGACAACAACAATTCCTCATTTGGGTGTGCTACTCCGGCCCATTTATCGAGTAACCAGAAAAGCTGCTAATTTTGAGTGGGGAGCTAAACAAGAGGAGGCTCTGAGACAGGTCCAGGCTGCTGTACAAGCTGCTCTGCCACTTGGGCCACATGATCCAGCAGATCCAATGGTGCTGGAAGTGTCAGTGGCAAATAAAGATGCTGTTTGGAGCCTTTGGCAGGCCCCTATAGAAGGATCACAATGCAGACACTTAGAATTTTGAAACAAAGCCTTACCTTCTGCTGCAGATAACTACTCTCCTTTTGAGAAACAGTTTTTGGCCTGCTACTGGGTCTTAGTAAAGAATGAACACTTAACCATGGGCCACCAAGTTACCATGCGACCTGAGTTGCCTATCATGAACTGGGTGTTGTTTGACCCACCAAGCCATAAAGTTGGGCGTGCACAGCAGCACTCTATTGTAAAATGGAGAAGAGATAGGGGCAAAGCAGGTTCTGAAGGCACAAATAAGTTAAAGAAGAAATGGCCCAAATGCCCATGGTCTCCACTCCTGCCACATTACCTTCTCTTTCCCAGATCAGAGCTATGAACTGTTGGGGAGTTCCTTACAGTGAATTACTGAGGAAGAGAAAATTTGGGCTTGGTTTACAGATGGTTCAGCACAATATACAGGTACCACCCAAAAGTGGACAGCTGCAACACTACAATCCCTTTCTGGGGTGTGTTTGAAGGACAGTGGTGAGGGAAAATCCTCCCAGTGAACAGAAATACGAGGAGTGCACCTTGTTGTTCATTTTCTTGGAAGGAGAACTGGCCAGAGGTGCATTTGTATACTGACTCATGGGCTGTTGCTAATGGTTTGGCTGGGTGATCAGGGACTTGGAAAGACCATATTGGAAATTTGGTGACAAAGAGGTCTGGGGAAGAAGTATGTGGATAGACCTTCCTGAGTGGGGAAAAAACATGAAGATATTTGTGTCCCATGTGAATGTGCACCAGAGGATGCCTTCAGCAGAGGAAGGTTTTAATAATCAAGTGGATAAGATGACCTGTTCTGTGGATACCAGTCAGCCTCTTTCCCCAGCAACTCCTGTCATTGTCCAATGGGCTCATGAACAAAGTGGTCATGGTGGTAGGGATGGAGGTTATGCATGGGCTCAGCAACACAGACTTCCACTCACCAAGGCTGACTTGGCTACAGCCACTGCTGAGTGCCCAGCCTGCCAGCAGTAGAGACCCACACTTAGCCCCCAATATGTCACCATTCCCTGAGGTGATCAGCAAGCTATATGGTGGCAGGTTGATTATATCGGACCACTCCCTTCATGGAAGGGGCAGCGATTTGTTCTAACTGGAATAGACACATACTGTGGATATGGGTTTGCTTTTCCTGCATGCAATGCTTCTGCCAAAACTACCATCTATAGTCTTATAGAATATCTTATCCACCATCATGGTATTCCACACAGCATTGCTTCTGATCAAGGAACGCACTTCACAGCAAATGACATGCAGGAATGGGCACATGCTCATGGAATACTCTGGTCTTACCATGTTCTCCATCATCCAGAAGCAGCTGGATTGATAGAACAGTGGAATGGCCTTTTGAAAACTCAATTATGGTGCCAACTAGGTGGCAATACCTTGAAGGGCTGGGGTAATGTTCTCCAGGAAGCTATGTATGCTTTGAATCAGCATCTGCTGTATGGTGCTGCTTCTCCCACAGCCAGGATCCATGGGTCCAGGAACCAAGGGGTGGAAATGGGAGTGGTACCACTCACTATTACCCCTAGTGATCCACTAGGAAAATTTTTGCTTCTTATCCCTGCCACCCTGAGTCTGCTGGTCTACAGGTTTCAGTTCCAAAAGGGGGAGTGCTTCCACCAGGAGAAACAACAATGATTCCATTGAACTGGAATCTGAGACTGACACCTGGTCACTTTGGGCTACTCCTGCCCCTGGTCAACAAACCAAGAAGGGATTGCATTATTGTCTGGGGTGAATGACCCTTACTATCAGGGGAAAATAGGATTGCAACTACATAATGGAGATAAAGAAGAATTATCTTGAAATATAGGAGATCCCCTCGGGCGTCTTTTAGTACTACCATGCCCTGTGATTAAAATCAATGGAAAACTGCAACGACTCAATCCAGGCAGGAGTACCACTGGCTCTAAAACTTCAGGAATGAAGGTTTGGGTCACCCCACCAGCAAAGAACAACAGCCAGTTGAAATACTTGCTGAGCATAAAGGGAACATGGAATGGGTAGTGAAAGAAGGTAGTGATAAATATGAACCATGACCACATCAACAGTTATGAAACGAAGATTGTAATGTTGTTTTGTTCCTGTTATACTATTTAAGTTGTAAAATGTCAGGTTTAAGAATGAATATTACTGAAGGACTTGCACCTTATTCTGGAAGATTTAATGTGTTTCCCATTATATGGAGGATAGTTGAGTATTGTTACGTGAAAGAAAAAATATGTTTTATTTTTTTTTATTTAGAAATTAGGCATTGTTTAAGGTGATGTGTATAGTTGGCAAGGGGTGGACTGTCATGCTTAGGTTCGTGTGTCAGCTTAGCCAAGTGATTTTACCTGTTTGTCTTGTTAAGCAAGTACTGGCCTGTCTGTTGCAATGACATTTCATAGAATTGAATCATGATCACGTCAGCCGCATCCACTGCTGATTCCATTTGTAATAACCAAGGGGAGTGTCTTCTGCAATAAGTGATGCTCAGTCTAATTACTGGAAATCTTTTAATGAGGATTCAGAAGAGACAGGCTCTCTTCCTACTTCTGCTGGTGAAGCTCTCCTGTGGAGTTTGTCCAGACCCTCGATCGGAATTGTTGGCTTCATAGCCTGCCCTGTGGATTTTGGACTCTGTGTTCTCATGGTCAGGTGAGACACTATTATAAATTTCATATTTGTGACTGTTCCCTGTTGCTTATGTTTCTCTAGAGAACCCTAAATAATACAGGCATCAAAAGATTTCCTACATTGGTTTTCAAGGAAGGTTCTTTCTCATGCCTCAGTCTTTGTATCTTTGTACGACTCTTTGTTCTTCACAACACTGGCTTGCTTTGGTGCTTCTGTTTGGCTTCTGGAGTCTTGGAAACTCTTTTCATGGCCCACATGGAAGTCTATGTTGTGCCGTTACCTCTGTCCCTGTGAATTATGAAATGGATGTGGCAAAACTCCCAAAGGAAGGATAATAGAGGCAAAAAGCTTGGTATTTAAAGACAGAGAGGTGTGAGCTTAAAATTAGCCTTAACCCATTATCAGTCAGGTGGCCGTACTTTCATATCATGAGTAATAGAACTTCAATGCAAGGCTTCTGTGAGATAAGACATGGGGTAATAAAGAGCCAGACCTTTTGGAATTGCTCATCAATTGAGTCATAGTCTTTTTTCAGTAATGTGAGTAGCTGGATGTCAGGCAGAGAATGTTGACGATAATCAAATTATTGCTTTCTTTTAAAATCAGATCCTTCATCCACATTCGTCCTTGCTATCCATAAGGAGAACTCACCTTCATTTCTAATTTCTGGCTACTTCTGACAGGTAGACTTGGGACTGCTTATGATGTTCCTGAAAGAGATGAAGTCCTGGTCTTCAAATGTAATTCTCCTGATTGTCCTTATTATCATAAAATAATTTAGTCATCAGTTTGGAAAAATAAGAGAAGCTGGGTATTTCAATCCATGGATGTTTTTCTTCAAATCTATGGGTCTCAACTACCAAATCAATGGGGATTCATCATTGTGATAAAAAAATTGAATGGTGCATTTGTGATCTATTTTAAATAAAAATCAAATGGCTGGTGATTTTAACCTTTCTTGTCTTTATGATTATGAAAATGGAACAGGGAAATTTCACATTTGGGGCAAAGTATTTATGTATTTTAAACATGCCCCATATTTCTTGAGGTACTTCAATAAACATAGACATTTAGGGAAGATATGGCATGGCATGGCAGGCAAAAATTTGTTCCTCGGTTTTGTTAAAAATTCACTTAATATGCATTTCCATTTTGAAGTAGGTGGATAACCACCTCTCACTCAAAAACACACAGCTTTGTAGATGGGTCACCATGATTTCCATAAGGTAATAATTTTATTCTTCTAGATACAATCCTATTTAAATATTCAACTCTGGCTTTGTGGGCATTTTGCCAAACATTTGGCTTTTTGCACATGTTCAGGTGTTTGACTTTGCATGCACAAAGCATTAAGACAATGGACCCTGGTAACATTAAGATGAATAGTTGTAAACAGCTTAAATAAGCAAAGAATCTTGAAACAGACTTGCCTAATGTGCATGCTCTCCTGAAGGCTAATCGCTGGTACAAATGCAAAAATAATTGATGATGCACTGTCATTTTAATTCTGGGCAGCTGTCACAAGGATGCATATTTCGATTCTCCAGAAAAGGACAGAAAAACCTCAGTGTCAATGAAAAGAAAACAGTACCCAAAGTGTGTGTTTCTTAATGATGATCTTTTCCTGTTATGTAGAGTAGAGCGCTGTTGCATGTACAAGAAAATATTGTATAAATTGAATTTGTTGAAGAAAATAAAGCACTTAATAGAATATAGTTATCTTGGTTTCCTAAGATGTTATAACAAAGGACCACAAAGTTGATGACTTAAAATGAGAGAATTTATTGTCCCACAGTTGTGGAGGCTAGAAGTCTGATATCAATGTGTTGGCAGGGTCAGGCGCCAACTGAAGTTTCAAGGGATGAATTTGTTCCATAACTTTCTTCCAGTGTCTCATAGACCCAGGATTTTTTTTTGGCTGATAGATAAATTCAACTCCATCCTCACATGGCCATCTTCTCTCTCTCTCTCTCTATATATATATATATATATATATATGTTTGTGTCTGAATATCTTCTTCTTATAGTGACAGCGATTATGTTGGATTAAGGGCCATCCAGTATGACCTCATGTCAACTTGCTGAATTCCATCTGTTGCAACCCTACTTCCAAATAAGGTCACATTTTGGGGTATTGGGCTTAGAATTTCAACATATCTTTTGGACAACACAGTTTAATCCGGTAATATACATACAGAAAATGCACATATCATATATGTATAAGTATAAATCCTAGTTGATTTTTACAAAGTAAACAGACCAGGTAACCAACAATCACACCAAGAAAAAGAACATTGACAGCATCCCTGAAGCATCATTATGCTGCAGTAGGCACTAAACTTCCAAGAATAATTACCATCCTAACTTTTAACAGCATGGATTAGAGGATTATTATAGCCTGCTTTTACACTTAATATAAAATGAGTTATAAAATATATATTTTGTCAGCACTTCAGGGAAGATGGCAGAGTAGGGTAGATTGGGTTCACCTCTGCTTCATTGAACAAAAAGAGAGGGGACAGAAAAAATGACCAGGACTACCGTCCTTGGGGGTGAGTGATCAAAGAGAATCTTCACCATTTTATAGGTTGGTCCTGGACAAGAACGGGATGGGGAGAATCGGGTGAGTCTTTCAGCCATGACTCCAGCGGGGGGGGGGGGCAGCAATGCATGGAGAAGTACAGATGTAAGGAAGAAGAATGTCCCTCCATGTCAGCCTCCCCCAGCAGCTAGCTTGGGTGACATTCATACACAGCTCTGAAATTGGCAGCACTTGTGCAGAAGCCATAGGCACGCATAGCCACCCATCATGAAAAGCCACACCAACAATAGCTGTCTCATTGGGCATTGTGAATAGTGAATCAACTGGATGCCACAGGACCAGCCATCTTGTGGCCACAAGCTGGGAGCAGCCCCCTGCCATGCATGCCATCTTGCTCTGCCAGCCACTATAGTGAGGGAGAGGCAGCCCAGGGAGAGGACATGGCTCAAGAGAGATATCTTTTGGATAGAAACAGTAAGCGCAGCTGGAAAACTCCTTATCTGCCCACCTGTTTTAAAAAGTACTTATTTATTTAGTTTTATTTTAAATTCAATTTTCATTTCTTTTCTTTTCTTTCTCACCTCTGGGCATGAGTTTGAGTTCAATCCCACTATATCTTGGGGTGGCTCCTTCTGGTTTTGGGCCCTACTACTGTTGAGTGTTTTTTTTTTATTTTTTAAAATTCTTTTTTTGGGGGGGTGCATGGGCCAGGAGTCAAGTCCAGGTCTCCAGCATGGTGAATGGGCATTCTGCCACTGAACTATCTGTGCATTCCTCCCTAGCTTTTAATAGATCCTCAAGTAGAAATACACCTCCTACATGAGATCTGGGCCTTTGTATGGCAGAGAATTATTCACAAACAGAGTAAAAAGGGGACCTTCAATGCAAACCCAAATAAATACAAAATCTTAGACAACTTAAGGAAACCAACTTGCAAAATAACCTTATTAAGATAACCAAATGTGGTGCCAAGATGGTGGCTTAGTGAGGTGTCAGATTTAGTTTGTCCTCCAGAACAGCTACCAGACGGTCAGGAACAGTACAGAACGACTGCTGGGGCCACATCAGTGACTGGACACATAGCGTACCTCAGTCTGGACCAGCTAGACCAACTGCAAGTCCCCCTAGAACCACGAATACCCCAAGCCGCAGTGGCCAGCACCCCTCCCCAACAGGTGCTTCCCAGAAGAGAAGGGAAAGGAAAGGGATTTTGCCAGCAGCAGGGGCTGAGCACAACTAAGCTTCAAATGTGGAATTAATTCACAAATTCTGACTATTAAAAATAGGCCCCCAGCCCAGGTGAATCTGGTCAAAGTGGAGGTTGCTGATTTTTGCTCCACTGCTGAGGGGGCAAGGCTGAGAGAAAAGAAAAAAGAAAAAAAAAACAGAGGTTTTTTTTGGATCAGATAGCACATAATACTTGAAAGGGTCTGGGCCCTGAAGGAAAGGAGGGGGCACATAGGATCTGAAGGTACATAAGCAATATAACAACTCTTGATTGGCAAACCTGAGAAATAGGGGTCCTGCTCTGAGAAGGATTTTTCTCTTTCTTTTTTGTGGCTGTATTTCTACAAATGCTTGGCTACCTTTGGATACAGTGGCAGGGCTTCCTAGGCTGTAACTGCCACAGGCATAGGCAGAAACAGGCTTGTTTGAGAGCTTGTCTGGAGCTTGTGCCTTCCCCAGGGGAGGGGTGGGGCCCAGCTCAGGTGGATTCTCACTCTCAAGGAATTCAGACCCCAGGGTTTGGAAACTTGAAGCCATTAAAGCCAGCCTACAACCTATCCTCTGTCTCGACCATACCCCCAGCAGGGAGAGTCTGCCAAAGTTAAAGGTACTGCATCAGCTTATGCTGGCGGTACCTGCAGGCAGACAAGCACCACATACTTGGTGGGACAGGAAAATTAAAGAGTTTAGAGACTTCACAGGAAAGTCTTTCAACCTGCTGGGTCTCACCCTCAGGGAAAACCAACACAGGTGACTCTTTCTTCCTGACAAGAGACCAGTTTGGTCTGGGAAAATCTGATGGGCTCTATAATACCTAAGTAGACCCTCCTAAGGGTGGGGGTGGGGGTGAAGGCACCATACAGGTAGGGCAAGAAACAAGAAAACAAGAGCAGAAAAATTCTGCTCTTTTAAACAAAACCTAAGCTAGTGGTCCAGTTTAAGCTGAACAGAATGTCAAAGAACAGACAGACAACAAATTCATCCAGCCAAATACCCTAGGTAAAAGAAGTGAAAACAGTCTCCAGAATAAACTAATTAAGGTACTCAAATGTGTAGAGGCCAGCAAAAAATAATGAATCACACTAGGAAAGTTGAAGATATGGCCCAGTCAAAGGAACAAACCAACAATTCAAATGAGATACAGGAGTTGAAACAATTAATTCAGAATATATGAACAGACATGGAAAATCTCATCCAAAACCAAATCAATGAATTGAGGAAGGATATAAAGAAGGTAAGGAATGAACAAAAAAGAAGAAATAAAAAAATCTGAAAAAATAAATCACAGAACTTATGGAAATGAAAGTCATAGTAGAAGAGAAGAAAAAAACAATGGAAACCTACAAGGTTAGATTTCAAGAGGCAGAAGATAGGGTTAGTGAACTGGAGGGTGGATCATCTGAAATCTGTCAAGCAAAAGAAAATATAGGAAAAAGAATGGAAAAATCTGAACAGCTTCTCAGGGAATTGGATGACAGCATGAGGCACACAAATATATGTGTTGTGGATGTCCCAGAAGGAGAAGAGAAGGAAAAAGGAGGATAAAAACTACTGGAAGAAATTATCACTGAAAATTTTCCAACTCTTATGAAGGACTTAAAATTACAGATCCAAGAAGTGCAGCATACCCCAAACAGAATAGATTCAAATAGATGTATTCCAAGACACTTACTAACCAGAATGTCAGAGGTCAAAGAGAAAGAGAGAATCCTGAAAGCAGCAAGAGAAAGCAATCCATGACATACAAGGGACACCCAAAAAGATCATGCATAGATTTCTCAGCAGAAACTATGGAGGTGAGACAGTGGGATGATATATTTAAATTACTAAAATAGAAAAACTGCCAACCAAGAATTCTATATCCAGCAAAATTATCCTTCCAAAATGAAGGAGAAAATAAAACATTTTCAAACAAAAAATCACTGAGAGAATTTGTGACCAAGAGACTGGCTCTCAAGAAGTACTAAAGAGAAGACCAGAAGCAGATACAAAAAAAGACAGGAGAGAAAGGTGTGAAGAAGAGTGTAGAAATGAAGACTATCAGTAAAGATAATAAGAAGAAAAATTAGATATGACATATAAAATCCAAAAGGCAAATGGTAGAAGAAAGTACTACCCATACAGTAACAACACTAAATGTTAATGAATTAAACTCCCCAATCAAAAGACATAGACTGGCAGAATGGATTGAAAAACGGGACCCATTCATATGCTGTCTACAGGAAACACATCTTAAACCAAAGGATAAACATAGGTTGAAAGTGAGAGGTTGGGAAAAGATATTTCATGAAAATAACAATAGAAAAGAGCAGGAGTAGCTATACAATATCCAACAAATTAGACTTCAAATGTAAAACAGTTAAAAGAGATAAAGAAGGACACTATGCATTAATAAAAGGAACAATTCAACAAGAACATAACAATCATAAATATTTATGCACCAAGCCAGAATGCTCTAAAATACATGAGGCAAACACTGAAAAGAGAAATAGACACATCTATCATAATAGTTGGAGACTTCAATTCCACACTTTCATCAATGGAGAGAACATCTAGACAGAAGATCAATAAAGAAACAGAGAATTTGAATAATACAATAAATGAGCTAAACTTAACAGATATTTACAGAACATTACACTGTACAACAGCAGGATACACCTTTTCCTCAAGTGCTCATAGATCATTCTCAAAGATAGAACATATGCTGGGTCACAAAACAAGTCTCAATAAATTTAAAATGATTGAAATCATAGCAAAAACTTTCTCAGATCATAAAGGAATGAAATTTGAAATCAATAATAGGCAGAGTGCCAGAAAATTCACAAATATGTGGAGGGCTCAACAACACACTCTTAAACAACCAGTGGGTCAAGGAAGAAATCACAAGAGAAATCAGTAAATATCTCGAGGCAAATGAAAATCAAAACACAACAAAGCAAAATTTACGGGATGCAGCAAAGGCAGTGATAAGATGGAAATTTATTGCCCTAAATGCCTATATCAAAAAAGAAGAAATGGCAAAATCAAGGAATTAACTGTCCACTTGGAAGAACTAGAGAAAGAACAGCAAACTAACCCCAAAGCAAGCAAAAGGAAAGAAATAATGAAGACTAGAACAGAAATAAGTGAAATTTAGAACATGAAAACAATTGAGAAAATCAACAAAACCAGAAGTTGGTCTTATGAGAAAATCAATAATATTGAGGGACCCCTAGTGAGGTTGACAAAAAGAAGAGAGAGGATGCAAATAAATGAAATCAGAAATGAAAGAGGAGACATAAACACTGACCCCACAGAAATAAAGGAAGTAATGAGAGGATACCATGAACAAATTTATGCTAATAAATATGACAATGTAGATGAAATGGACAACTTTATAGAAAGGCATGAACAACCAACTTTGACTCGAGAAGAAATAGACAACCTCAACAAACCAATCACAAGTAAAGAAATTGAATCAGTCATCAAGAAGCTCCCCAAAAAGAAAAATCCAGGACCAGATGGCTTCACATGTGAATTCTACCAAACATTACAGAAAGAATTAGTACCAATCCTGCTAAAACGCTTCAAAAAAATTGAAGAGGAGAAAGCTACCTAACTCATTCTATGAAGCAAACATCATCGTCATACCAAAGCCAGACAAAGATATTACAAAAAAAAGAAAATTGCAGGCCAATCTCTCTAATAAATATAGATGCAAAAATCCTCTACAAAATTGTGGCAAATCAAATCCAGCAGAACATTAAAATAATTATACATCATGACCAAATAAAATTCATTCCAGGTATACAAAGATGGTTCAACGTAAGAAAATCAACTAATGTCATGCACCATATCAACATATCAAAGCAGAAAAACCACATGATAATCTCAATTGATGCAGAAAAGGCATTTGACATAATTCAGCATCGTTTCCTGTTGAAAACACTTTAAAGGAGTGGAATAGAAGGGAACTTCAAAGGATAGAAATAGAAGGGAAATTCCTCAAAATGATAAAGAGAATATATGAAAAACCCATAGCTAACATCATCCTCAATGGGAAAAAAGTTTTCAGTTTTACATCAGGAACAAGACAAGGATGTCCATCATCACCACTGTTATTCAGAATTGTGTTGGAAGTTCTAAGCAGAGCAATTAGACAAGAAAAGAAATATAAGGCATCAAAATTGGAAAGGGAGAAGTAAAACTCTCACTATTTGCAGATGATATGATACTATATGTGGAAAACCCTGAAAATTCCACAGCATAACTACTAGAGCTAACGAATGAGTACAGCAAAGGGGCAGGTTACAAGATTAACACTCAAAAATCTGTAGTGTTTCTATACACTAAATAATGAACAATCTGTGGGGGAAATCAAGAAAAAAATTTCATTTACAATTGCAACAAAAAGAAAAACATATTTAGGAATAAATTTAACTAAAGAGACAAAAGACCTATACAAAGAAAACTACAAGAAATTGTAAAAATAAATCACAGAAGACCTAAATAGATGGAAGGGCATACTGTGCTCATGAATTGGAAGACTTAATACAGTTAAGATATCAATTCTGCCTAAATTGACTTACAGATTCAATGCAATACCAATTAAAATCACCAAAACTTACTTTTCAGAAATAGAAAAACTGATAACCAAATTTATCTGGAAGGGCAGTGTGCTCCTAATAGCTAAAAATATCCTGAGAAAAAAAAATTAAGTCGGAGGTCTCACACTACCTGACTTTAAAGTGTATTATGAAGCTACATTGGTTAAAACAGCATGGTACTGGCATAAAGATAGATATACTGACCAATGGAATTGAATAGAGTGTTCAGATATAGACCCTCTCATCTATGGACTATTGATCTTTGATAAGGCAGGCAAGCCAATTCACCTGGGACAGAACAGTCTCTTCAATAAATGGTGCCTAGAGAACAGGATATCTATATGCAAAAGAATGAAAGAGGATCCATATCTCACACCCTATACAAAAGTTAGCTCAAAATGGATCAAAGACCTAAACATTAGATTGAAGCCCATAAAACTGTTAGAAAAAAAATGCAGGGAAATATTTTATAAATCTTACAATAGGAGGAGGTTTCCTAAACTTTATGCCCAAATCACGAGCATTGAAGAAAGAAATAAATGGGAACTCCTCAAAATTAAACACTTTTGTGCATCAAAGAACTTTGTCAAGAAAGTAAAAAGACAGCCTACACAATGGGAGACAATATTTGGAAATGATATATCAGATAAAGGTCTATTATCCAGAATATATAAAGGGATTGTTCAACTCAACAACAAAAAGACAGCCAATCCAATTACAAAATTGGAAAAGACTTGACAGATACTTCTCAGAAGAGGGAATACAAATGGCCAAAAGGCACATGAAAAGATGCTCAACTTCCCTGGCTATTAGAGAAATGCAAATCACAACCACAATGAGATATCAACTCACAACCACTAGAATGACCATTATCAATAAAACAGAAAAGGACAAGTGCTGGAGAGGATGTGGAGAAAGAGGCACACTTATCCACTGTTGGTGAGAATGTCAAATGGTACAACCGCTGTGGAAGGCAATTTGGCAGCTCCTCAGGAAGCTAAATATAGAATTGCCATATGACCCAGCAATACCATTGTTATGTATCTACTCAGAGGACCTGAGGGCAAAGACAACAACGGACATTTGCACACCAATGTTTATAGCAGCATTATTTACAATTGTGAAGAGATCGAAACAGCCAAAATGTCCATCAACAGATGAGTGACTAAACAAACTGTGGCATATACATATGATGGAATATTATGCAGCTGTAAGACAGAAAAAAGTTATGAAGTATGTAACAACATGGATGGACCTGAAGGACATTATGCTGAGTGAGATTAGTCAGAAACAGAAGGACAAATACTGTATGGTCTCACTGCTATGAAATGAAATTAGTGAATAAACTTGGAGAATTTCACTGGTAACAGAGACCATCAGGAGATAGAAATAGGGTAAGATATTGGGTAAGTGGAGCTGAAGGGATACAGACTGTACAATAGGACTGAATAAAAAAACTCAGAAATGGACAGCACAATGCTACCTAACTGTAATACAATTATGTTAAAACACTGAATGAAGCAGCATGTGAGAATGATAGAGGGAGGAGGGCTGGGGCACAAATGAAATCAGAAAGAAAGAAAGATGATAAAGACTGAGATGGTATAATCTAGGAATCACTAGAGTGTATAATGATAGTGACCAAATGTATAAATTAAAAAATCTGTTTGCATGAGGAAGTACAAAAGGAATGTCATTACTGCAGGGTGTTGAAAATAGATGGTAACTATTATTTCAAAATTTTAACTTATGTGTGAGACTAAAGCAAAAAATGTTTATTTGGTACAAAATTTTATTTTGACTAGTGCATTTCCTAATATAACTTATGTAGTCAGCTTAAATGAACACCGTAAGTACATGGAACCTTGAATAGGGCATGAGATTTTGTTGGTTTGTCCAGAATGATGCTCTGATAAATCCCAGAGTGATCTGAACAGTGAATAAAAAAGTATTTGCAAAGTCCCCTTTGGGAAATAGTGAGAAGGGGGGAAAATTCAACTTCCAAGTTGAATTTTTGATATTCTCACAAGCAGTGGGGACAACCAAAGCAATAGGCTGAGCCCCTAATCTTGGGGCTTGTTCATATGAAACAACCCCACAAAAGATAGGTCAAGCCTACTTAAAATTAGGCCTAACAGCCACCCCCAAGAGAACCTCTTTTGTTACTCAGATGTGGCCTCTCTCTACAACACAACAAGCAAACTTACTGCCCTCCCCCTGTCTATGTGAAACATAAATCCCTGGGGTGTGGACCTTCCCAGCAATGTGGGATAGAAATCCCAGAATGAGCTGAGACTCAGCATCAAGGGATTCAGAAAACCTTCTCGACCAAAAGGGGGAAGAGTGAAATGAGACAAAATAAAGTGTCAATGGCCTAGAGATTCCAAACAGGGTTGAGAGGTTATCCTGGAATTATTCTTATGCATTAAATAATCACCCTATTAGACCAGATGTAATGGAGAGGCTGCAGGAAACTGCCTGAAAATATAGAGCTGTGTTCCAGTAGCCATGTTTCTTGAAGATGATTGTATAATGATATAGATTCACAAAGAGATTGTGTGATTATGAAAACCTGTGTCTGCTGCTCCTTTATCTACTTTATCAACACATGAATAAAACATATGGAATAAAAATAAATAATGGGGGAACAAATATTAAAATAAATTTTAGATTGAATTTAGATTGAAATGTTAGTGATCAGTGAAAGGGAAAGGTAAGGGGTATGGTATGTATGAATTTTTTCTGTTGTCTTTTTATTTCTTTTTCTGAATTGATGCAAATTTGTTCTAAGAAATGATCACAATGTTTGTTGTTATTTTTTTTAATTTAAAAATTAAAAAGGACTCCCACATGCTTAAAAAGGAAGCCACTGAGAAATCAGAAACTAGAAATCATGGAATGAGAACAAGGATCAGCAGATGCCAGTCCTGCACCTTCTCATGTGACAGACGTTGACTTTTCTTCTTGAGTCAAGGTTTCTTTCCCTGGAGGCCTTAGTTTGGACATTTTTATGGCCTCAGAATTGTAAACTTGTAAGTTAATAAGTCCCCTTTATAAAAACCAACCATTTCTGGTATATTCCATTCAGGCATCTTTAGCAAACTAAAACAGTCTATATTAAAAAACAAGAATGAGGGCGGGCCACCGTGGCTCAGCAGGTAAGTATGCTTGCCTGCCAAGCCCGAGGACCCAGGTTCGATTCCCAGTGCCTGTCCATGTGGAAAAAAAACAAAACAAAACAAGAACGAGCAAAATTTGAGGACTTAACTGCTCACCTGGAGAAATTAGAGAAAGAACAGCAAACTAACCCCAAAGCAAGCAGATGAAGAACAATAATAAAGATTAAAGCAGAACTAAATGAACTGGAGAACAACAACAAAAATAATAGGAAAAAATCAACAAAACCAATGGTTAGTTCTTTAAGAAAATCAATAAAATCTATGGACCCCTAAGCTAGGCTGACAAAGTGAGAGAGAGTAGGCAAATAAACAAAATCAGAAATGAGAGGGAAGATGTTACCATGGGTCCTGAATACATTTTAAAAATTGTAAGAGAATACTATGAACAACTACATGCCAACAAACTAGACAACTTAGATGAAATGGACCTCTTACTAGAAACACACAAACTACCTATACTGACTTAAGAAGAAATAGAAGATTTTAACAAACCAATTATAAGTAGAGAGATTGAATCTGTCATTGAGAATCTTCCTACAAAGAAAAGCCCAAGCCAGATGGCTAAAAATTTTATCAAACATTCCAAGCAAAACTAACACCAATCCTGTTCAAATATGATTAAAATTTTGAGGAAAAAGGAATGCTACCTAACTCACTGTATGAAGCTAACATTTCTCTAATACCAAAACTGGATAAGATGCTGCAAGAAAATAAAACCACAGACCAATTTCCTTAATGAACATAAATAAAAAATTTCTCAAAAAGAAAAAAAAACTAGCAAATCAAATCTAACAACCCAATAAAAGAATTATACATCATGATCAAGTGAGGGTTATACCAGAAATGCAAGAATGGTTCAACACAAGAAAAGCAATCAATGTAATATAGCACATTAACAGACTGAAAAGGAAAAAAATCACATGATCATATCAACTGATGCTGAAAAAGCATTCAACAAAATTCATCATCCTTTCCTTATAAAAACACTTCAAACGTTATGAATCAAAGGAAATTTCCTCAATATCTTAATGGGCATATATGAAAAATCCACAGCAAGCTCATACTTATGATGAGAGATTGAAACCATTCCCCTAAGAATGAGAATTAAACAAGGATGCCATTGTTACTACTATCATTCAAGACTGTACTACAAGTCCTAGTTAGAGTGATTAGGCAAGAGAAAAAAATAACAGGCATCCAAAAAGGAAAAACACAAGTAAAACTTTCATTATTTGCAAATAACATGATCCTATACTTGGAAAACTGAAAAATTT
The DNA here is from genome assembly GCF_023851605.1 of Tamandua tetradactyla. Lineage (NCBI taxonomy): Eukaryota > Metazoa > Chordata > Mammalia > Pilosa > Myrmecophagidae > Tamandua > Tamandua tetradactyla. Next base: position 40,117,075 of record NC_135334.1, read on the forward strand.
ATGACAGAACTACATGAGCTAATAAACAAATTCAGCAAAGCGACTGGATTCAAGACTAATATACAAAAATCAGTAATGTTTCTATATACAAGTAATGATCTATGTGAGGACAAATAAGGAAAAAATGCCATTCAAAAAAGCAACCAAAAGATAAAGTATCTAGGAATAAGCTTAACCAAGGATGTCAAGAAGTGTACATAGAAAAGTACAAAACATTGCTAAAAGAACTTTTTAAAGATCTAAATAGATGAAAAAACATTCCCTGCTCATGGATAGGAAGGTTAAAGTCATTAAGATGAAAATTCTACCCAAATTGATCTACAGATTGAAAGCAATACCAATCAAATTCCTGACAACTTTTCCAAAAACTTGGAAAACCTAGTTATCAAGTTTATTTGGAAGGGAAAGAAACCTCAAATAGCTAAAGATAGCCTAAGGGGGAAAAAAGAAAAGCCCGAGGATGGATACTTCCTGATTTTAAAGCTTATTATAAAGCCACAGAGGTCAAAACAGTATGGACTAAAAAAAAAAATTTTTTTTTTAAAAACAGCATGGAGTGGCACAAAGTTAGGAGTTTTGACCAATGGAATTGAATCAAGAGTGTGGAACTAGATCACCAAATCTATGGATATTTCATCTTTGATAAGACCCCCCAATCCAATGAACTGGGACAGAATACTCTTTTCAATAAATGGGCATGGGAGAACTGGATATAAATAGCCAAAAGAATGAAAGAGGACTCTTACATTACACCCTATACAAAAATTAATCCAGAATAGATTAAAGACATAAACATAGGAGCCAGTACTATATAAAACTCTTAGAAGACAATATAGGAAAACTTCTTCAAGACCTAGTAATCAGAGGAAGCTTCATAAACTTTACACCCAAAGCATAAGCAATGAGAGAAAAAAAAATTAAATGGGAACTCCTTAAAGTAAAGGACTTTATCAAAAAGGTGAAGAGGGAGCCAACTCAATGTGAGAATATATTAGGAAACCACATATCAGATAAAATTTTGATATCTTGTGTACATAAAGAAATTATTCAACTCAACAACAAAAGAATAAATGACCCAATTATAAAATGGCAAATGTATGAACAGATACTTTACTGAAGAGCAAATACAAATGGTTTAAAAACAAGATAAGGAGATAGTAATCTTCTTTAGCTATAAGGGAAATGCAAATCAAAATAACAATGAGCTATCACCTCACACTTATAAGAATGGCTGCTATTAAACAAGCAGAAAACTACAAATATTGGAGAGGATGTGGAGAAATTGAAACACTAATTCACTGTTGGTGGAAATGTATAATGGTACAGCCACTGTGGAAAACAGTTTGGTGATCCTGCAAAAAACTTAATATTGAGATATTTTATAATTTGGCAATTCCTTTCCTCGGTATACACCCACAAGACCTGAAAGCAGTGACACAAACAGACATTTGCATACCAATGTTCATAGTGGCACTATTCATAATTGCCAAAAGTTGGAAACAATCCAACTGTCCATTAACAGACAAGTGGATAAACAAAATGTGGTATATTCATATGATGGACTATTATGCGGCAGTAAGATAAAACATGGTCCCAAAGCATATGACAGTGTGGATGAAACTTGAGAAATAATGCTTAGTGAAATAAGCTAGATATAAAATGCCAGATACTGTATGATTTTGCTATTATCACTCTAGTAAAGGTAATCTCAGAGATTTACATTATAAAATATGGTAGACTTAGAGGTACCCAAAAGCTAGAGATGGAGGAAAGGTTACGCAATGAGGTTGAACCTAAATGCAAGGGAATAGATAGAAGCGATGGTAGCTAATTAGTTGGGTTATAATAACATTGGCATATTGAAGGTGAATATGATTGAAAGGGGCTGTGCAGTGCCACGTACCCACTGATTAAATCTATGATTATTAGTAAGTTCTTGCATAAACTACATCAAAGCTTTGATATTGTACAAAGACAGAAATAGGGAGAAAATTAAAATTGCATACTATGGACAATTGTTAATAGGAAGACATCAACAGTACCACAGCATTACCACGGATAAGTAATTGTGTGTGGGGGGGTGACAAGAGATAAGGGAAAATTTTGATGTGTTATTTGATGAGGCTGTGTCTATTGGTTCTTTGTCTCTGTGGACCAATCAAAATACTCTAAAATTGAGAGTGTTGCTGACTGTACAACCAAGCGAGGACACTGAACATGGTGTTCTAGTTTGCAAGCTGCTGGAATGAGGTATACCAGAACTGGAAAGGATTTTAAGAAGGGGAATTTAATAAGTTACAAATTTACATTTCTAAACCTATGAAAATGTCCAGACTAAAGCACCCAGGGAATAATACCTTAATTCAAGGAAGTTCTATGGGTCAGGAACACCTCTGTCAACTGGGTGCTCATGTGGCTGGCATCTTCTGGTCCCTTGCTCTTGGGCTCTGTGCTTTCAGCCTCTGTTCCTGTGGCATTCCTCACTTTACTTCTCTGGGACTGGCTTTCATCTCTTGGTTTTTCTTGGTTCTTTGCAAGTTCTGGCTTGCTTAACATTCCATGGTTATGTCTGCTGGGTGCCAAGTACCTCCAAACATCTGCCTCTCTGCTCTTCAAGTATTGACATCTGTGTCAGCTCTGCTCCAAAGCTTGTTGGCTCTCTCTGCTGTTTCTCCCCAAAATGTTTTCTCTTTTAAAGGATTCTGGTAAACAAATCAAGACCCACCTGGAATGGGTGGAGTCACATCTCCATCTAATCAAAAGATCATAACCACACCTGGATGCATCACATCTCCATGGGGATAATCTAATAGAAAGTTTCCAACCTACAGAATTGAATCAGGATTAAAAGAAATGGCTGTTTCCATAAGGCTGTATCAAGATTAAAACATGGCTTTTCTGGGATATATAATATTTTCAAACTGGCACACATGGTTTGTTTATTTTGGATATAATCCATAATGCTCAATGGATGGAGGGAGCCAAAGGGCATAATGACTGAGAAGCAGAATGGCAACCTGTGATATACACATATACGATGAAATATTGTACAGTTACAAAAAGGAATGACATCATGAGGCACACAACAAACTGAATGAAACTTGGGGATAATGTGTTGTGCAAAATAAGCCAGAAACAAAAGAACAAATATACTAAGGGCTCTTTCAGAAAATACCTATAAGAATTTGAGCCTAGATTGTAAACCTTATAGCAGCCACACTTAATCTGAAGTCCAGATTCCAAGACACTGAGTTATGTGTATCAGCTGGTATTTCCCTGGAACTTTGAATAATTCTGTGACACCTAAGAACCAGAAATGGAACGCTGCAGCCTTGAAAGTTAGCATAGTACATACAATAACAGTTAAAGTAACCCAAAAGGAAATCAAACCTCAATTAGAAATAAAAACAAAGCTGATCTGGCTGGTACAAAGGTAAATCAGAATACAGAGTGAAAGATGATAATGTATGTACTGTAAATCTTCACTTACTGTATGAGACCAAAGGCAGAGAGGTTTACTGTGTCTAGACCTTAAATTTTCTGTAACGCAGAATCTAAACCAACCTGTCTGGATAGTCATTTAATAACCCAAAACTCATGGAGCCCAAAATGGGAGCAAGGCTTTGTAATGCTGTACAGCTTAATATAATACCCAGATACATTCCAGCCTATGGTGGGCCAATAATTAAAGTTTTGGTAGAGTTTTTGAGGGGTCAAAGAAAGTTTTATACAGAACTATAAAATGTTCCCATTTGGGAAACCCCAGACACCCTTTCAAAAATTGGTGACTCCCAAGAAAATAGGACAAGCCCTTGAGTTTGAGGCTTGTCCTTTTGAAACTTATTTCTATAGTGGAGAAACTAAGACTACCTATAATAAGGCCTAAGAGTTGCTTCCACAAAACCTCTTTTGTTGCTCAGATGTGGCCTCTCTCTAAGCCCAAGTCTGCAAGGAAACTCATTACTCTCCCCCACTATATTGAACATGACCTTCAAGGACAAAAGTCTCCCTGACAATGTGGGACATAACACTCAGGAATGAGTCTGGCCCTGGCACTGTAGGATTAACAAATCTTCCTGATCAAAAGGGGGGAAATCTGAGTAATAAAATAAGGTATCAGTGGCTAAGAGAGATCAAATAAGGTTGAGAGGCTATTCTGGAGGCTACTCTTGAATGCAGCCTTCAGTTAGATAGTGTTAATTGCCACAGTGTGTCAACCCCCAACCAACATTACTTCTATTAAATCTGAAGGACACCCAGGGCTCTAAAAGAGTTGTATAAAAGTTTCATGCACTAAGTTTATTTCTTGGAACCTATAATTTCCAGACGGTTCCTAGGCCAGTTAAATCCTGAAATCCAGAGGGACCAACCTCTTCAGGATTAAGTATAAGAATGAACATTATGCAAAGATCCCTATAGATTTGAAAAAGGGTCTAAGGAGAAGAAGGAGTTATAAGAAGGAGTTATAACAGAGAAAGTAGATTTTAACATATGAATAGACTGCTGAGTCACTGTTGATATTTCTTTTAGCCTCCAGTGTTTTGGACCAGCTAGAAGGAAAAATCTGAAATGGTAGAATGGTAAGCCATAACAAACTCAGAAATCTGTTCTGTAACCACTTGCTGAAGTGTATTTTGAAAAATATTGCTTTATCTTTCTTTCATTCTTTGTATATATGTTATATCATACAATAAATTGTTTTAAAACTGTGTCCACTTAATTTTTTAGTCAATATAATGGTTTGAATTGTATGTATATTTTTTAGTCCAATTTTTATTTATTTTCATTGTTTTTGTTTTCCATTTTATGAATATATAAGTTTATTTATTCACTCCACTTCTGATGGAAATTTAGGTAGGTTACATGAACAGTAGCGCCTATTTTTCATGCTATTTTAATTAATTCTTTTTAATTCAAAGAGACAAAGAGTTTATTACTATGTGCATAGTAGGAGAGCAGATGGCCTAGCAGCCCAAAATCTGTCTCCCTGAACTGCTGTAAGTAGGATAGTTTTATTAGAGAATGGGTGCAGGGTTTAAGATAATGAACACTGTGACCCCAGATGATATAATCAGAGATGTACTGATTATTGAGCATGCACAGTTTGATTACATGCTTTGTCACAGAACATATGAAAGAAAATGGCTGAGTGAGGTCTAGGTGACTAGAAGGTTAAATTTTAACCTGCTGCACATGTCAGAAGATCCCACTTTGGTTAGATCCAGTCTCAGTCATCAAGATAATTTGGGTGGTTCAGTGGTAGAGTTCTGGCCTTCTATGCGGGAGACCTGGGTTCTATTCCCAGACCATGAACCAAAACAAAACAAAACAAAACAACAGACAATTTGGGATTTGGTGTGAGTTAGTTCCTGGCAGACCCAAGATCCTTCATTAACAAACATTAAGTGGTATCTTTAGTGATTACAAGACTCTAAAGTTGAAAAACTGGATAATTAAGTACAGAAGAAGGTTAGTCACAAGGTTTTTACAATCACAGGGACAGAAAATAAGGGCTATACAACCATTATTTGAGATCAAAGGAGCTAGATTACAATTCAGAAATTTCAGGTATTTCTCTGCCAACTTGGATATCCCAGAAAGCAAAAAGGAATATTTATATAATGACTCAGCAATCAAAATTATCCCATAAATCCTGATTTCTAGGTTACAATTCCTCCCCCTCATTTGATAATTCTCTCTCAATTTTGAGGGATCTCTGGGTGATGACTCTACTAACTGCTTCAAGGCTGAAATGGGGTGTTGTTATTAAAGGGCAAAGGGATGAACTGATGAAACCAGTTGTTATTCTTGCAGAGTCCAGTATCTCTGGGTTTCAGAACTTCTCTGACATTGGAACAATCCAGAAGTTTTGAGTCTCTGAAAAACAAGCTTAATAAGTAAAAAATTTGTAGAGCATAGGATATCTTTCAGGGTTTCCAGGAACATTGTTGCTTGCCATATTGTGGCATTTGTAATACCTGTCTGAAACTTGCATAAGAGTAATCTCCAGATTGACCTCTTGACCCAACTTGAAATCTCTTAACCATTAAAACTCTATTTCTTTTACCCCTTTTGATCAGTTCATCCATGATGTCAGGGCCAGGCTCATCCTTGGAACTTACATCTCACAGTACCCGGGCCAGTTATTTCTGTGATGCCAAGACCAGTTATGTCCTACAATGCCAGAGCCTGTTATGTTTTGTGCTGCCAGTGCCAGGCTCTTACACCCCTGAAAATTATGTCCCACTTTGGAGGGAAGCACAGTTTGGCTTAGAGAGAGATCACACTTGAGCAACAGTAGAGATTTTTATGGAGATGGCTTTTAGGCACTAATCCTAACTAGGTTCAGTTTACTATTACAGAAATAAGTTTCATAAGGGCAAGTCTCAAAATTGAGGCCTTGGTTTATTAAATTGGGAGTCCCTCTTGCTTAAGAAAAAATGTCAGGAACTCTCCAGGTGGGAAACTTCATAGTTCTATCTTTCCCAGTCCTGCAAGGGACTTTGCAAGCACTTTTTCATTTTCTGCCCAAAATACTCTGAAACGCTTCATTGCATAACACTAACTTGTACAGAATATTAAGATTTTGTTCCTTATTTGAGATTCCATATCAAATAAAGCTGAATTAGGTTGTTTAACTGACTAGACAGGTTAAATTAGATGGTGCAAATTTCAGCCAACTAAATTCTCAATAAGTATTTTAAAATAAATAATGTAGAATTAATGACAGAGTCCAGCAAAGATGGGAAAGCCAATAATAAAGAGCACAGTCAGTCTGGAAAGCTCCTGAAGTCGCCTCCCCCCCCTCCTTACCAGCCTGGATGTTAGAGTATTACAGATATAGCAGGAGATCCAAAAAATGCTCAGAGAACGAGACAACATTCCTGAGAGATCCCTGAGGGGAGGACCCATTGGATGGGGATAAGGAGTGAGAGTGGTTGTCCAGACTGCATCATCAAAAGCTCTACTCTGAGATGCCACCTTCCACCCCAGTCCATGAAATCATCAAGCTGGACACAAACCAGGACCCTGACTATCATCCTTCCCATAGCCAGAGAAATGGATAGTTGCATGGAAATATGAGCACACAGGGAATATACGGATTTAAAATACATATATCTGATCTGTATACCTAAAATAAAAATAGATCCTATAAATCAATAATTAAATGAAAATTTTCATATTATAAAGTAGGCAGAAATCTTAATTAGACTCTTTGTTAAGAATGATATATAAACAACCAATAAATACATGAACAAAAAACAAATGAAAAAGGACTCAACAATTATACAATGGAATACTACTTAAACAAAAGCGAATGCTCTACTTGTGCACACACAACATGGATTCATCTGATAACCACTATGCTAGACAAATGATACCATTTATATAAAGTTCAAGATTAGACCAAAAAACTATAGGGAAATGTGGTAGTTAGACTCAGGTGTCAACCTGGCTAGGTGAAGATGCTTAGTTCAATTGCTGTGGACATAAGCCAATAGCATGTGAACCTCATCTGTTGTTGATTACAGCTGCAGTTGGCTAGGAGATGTGCCCACTGCAGTGACTGATGTTTGATTTAATTGGCTGGTGTTTAAATGAGAGACTCAGTGTAGCACAGCCCAAGCAGCTCACCTTACCTCATCTCAGCAGTCTCAGCTCAGCCCAGGCCTTTGGAGATGCTGAAAGGAATCACCCCAGTGAAAGTTGTTGGAACCCAGAGGCCTGGAGAGAAGTCCAGCAGAGATTGCCCTGTTCCTTCCCATGTAAGAAAGAATCTCAACTACCTTTCCTCTGAAGAACTATACGTCAACTAAATAAATCCCCTTTTATTGAAAGCCAATCCATCTCTGGTGTGTTGTATTACAGCAGCTAACAAACTAGAATAAATTTGGTACCACAGAGTAACGTGCTGCTCTGTTTGCAAATACTAAACATGTTGGAATGGCTTTTTAAATGAATAAGGAGAAGATTTTGGAGGACATGTGAAGAGAATGATGGAGAAGTCCTGGAGTGCTTGAAGAGACTGTTGGTGTAAATGAAACCACTGCCAACCTGGACAAAGGGGGGCACAAAAGGGAAAAATCAGAGTTTGCAGAGTGAGAACCATGGAGGTTCATGTCTGAAGCCAACAGAGCCTGGCCAGGAGAGTGGACCCACCCCTATACATGGAGAGAGTGAGTTTACACTTAAGGGAGAGGATGTGTCCCCACCTCGTTGCAGTGGAACAGTCATGCAACGTCAGGCCTTGGAGAAGGTACAGCACGCTCCTTGGGGGACAGGGGAGAGCCTTGCTGCCAGCACATGGAGGAGTTGAACATGTGCCCTGGAAATGGCAGAGAGCCCAGGTGTGACCCCAATGCTTGGAGAGGGTAGAGCCAAGAAAAATATGGTCTGCTCAATGTCCCCCAAGGTTGATTTGGAAAGAGGTCGGCCACTGCATAGACCCTTGGAAAGGATGGGACAGCCACTTTCTAAAGCCAAAGGATAAATGACTTTCAGACTTTGAAATCCCATGTCATTTGCCCTGCAGGTTTTACAACTGTGTTCCTTCTAATTTCTCCCCATGGAAATGAAAACCTGTATCCTGTGAATATCCTCCTTTGCATATTGGCACCAGATAACTTGTTTTGAGATTCATAGGTCCACAGCTAGAAGATAATTTTTTGCACTTTAATATTGTTTAAGGTGATTAGTGTAACTGCCAATTTGACAAAGGTCAAATTGGTAGTTAGATTCAGGCGTCAACTTGGCTAGGTGAAGATGCTTAGTTCTATTGCTGTGGACATGAGCCAATGGCATGTGAACCTCATCTGTTGTTGATTACATCTGCAGTCAGCTAGGAGGCATGCCTGCCTCAATGAATAATGTTTGATTTAATTGACTGGTGCTTAAATGAGAGACTCTAGGTAGCACAGCCCAAGCAGCTCAGCATACCCCACCTCAGCAGTCACAGCTCAGCCCAGATGCAGAAAGGAATCACCCTGGGAAAAGCTGTTGGAACCCAGAGGCCTGGAGAGAAGGCCAGCAGAGATCGTCCTGTGCCTTCCCACATAAGAAAGAACCTCAGTTGAAAGATAGTTGCCTTTCTTCTGAAGAACTATATATCAAGCAAATAAATCCCTTTTATTGAAAGCCAATCCATCTCTGGTGCGTTGCATTCCAGCAGCTAGCAAATTAGAACAGGAGATAATTCAGAAAAGTAATTGACTCTGGGGAACAGATTAGGTTTGACTGAGAAAGGGCACAGAGAACATGTGTGTTTTATTTCTTAATGAGATACAGATTATATTTGCACTTGTCATAACTCACTAAACTGCACACTTAAGATATCTATGACTTCACTGTGTGTCAATAATATCTCCAAAATATATGAACAGAAATCAAAAGAAACAGGAAGGCTGAGTCATTCTGTTAACTACTATAACAATTGCAAATAGTGGTTTTTAAGTCTTCCCATAAAGAAGACATTGGGTCCAGATGTTTTTACTAGTTTGTTTTACTCAAAGATCCATTTCAAGGGAAAAGATCATTCCAGTCTTATACAAACTGTTTCAGACAATATAAAAAGAGGTCACATTCCACTGTCACTCTGTAGCACACAAGGAGAAGTCTTCCTAAGTTATACAGGGAATAAATTCACGTTGCTATGTGTTAAATGTAGTACTGGATGTCTGGTTAAAAAAGAAAATAAGACAAGAAAAATAACATGGGTATAGGATGCAAGAAAAGAGTACAAAATACCATTATTTCTGGATAATTTGATCACTTATGCAGAAAAACCCCAAATAATCAAAACCCTTAGAATAAGAGAGATGTTTCAACAATGCCTCCAAATACAATATTCACATAACAAAATTGTCTAAGTTCCTATATACTTGCAATTGAAAAATAGGTTAAAAAAGAAAAGAAAATACTAATCATAATAGCAAATTCTACGTTCTATCTTAGAAACAATGTAGCAGAAACATAAAGACTCTAATAAATAACAATTTAAAACTCTATTAAATACATACAAGAAAAACGGGATACTTTGGGTGACAATAATTAACTCCTTAAAAAAAAGAGAAAGAGCTAAAGAAAATGGCAGTATTGTTTATAATTTCAGCAATGCATGCATGTGTGTCCAACATTCTTTCCTGTTTTTTTAAAATCCATGTTTTAAAACATTTAAAATGTTTCATAATTAATTTTTTTAAAAGAAAGCACATCTCATACTCTGAAATAGAATCAAACCAACCAAAGAATACTCTAACCTCAGCAAACATGGTTTTTGGTTGCACATGGATCCAATTACAATTAATTTATCCATAGACATTTCCATGTATTTGAAGGCCTACCTGGGCTTAACACTGGAGGGGGCCGAATAGCAGAACAGCTGAGAAGTCAGATGCCAGAGTCAGATGTGCCTGGGTTTTAGTCTAGGCTGCCACTAAATTGCTTGTGATACCAGACAAGTTACTTTACATCAATGAGCTCCAGCTTTCTTATATATCAAAAGCATGATAATAAAGTGTCTACTTCTCAAGGTTGTCCTGGAGCATTAATGAATACATCTGTAAAGCTTTGAGGCAGAGGATGACATCAGCAAACACGAATAGGCACAGCTTCTGTTACAGTCACTGGGTAACATGAAGAGCATTACAATAGCAAGTAGCAGGAACAAGGTTTTACAGCATGAGTTACGGAACAAAACTGGGTTGGAAAGACCATATTCTTCTCTAAGTGGGGTAAGTGACAATGGACAGAGCTCTACAGGAAGGCACGCTACTCCCCAGAGTATGCCACCACCCAACATTTTTAGGTGGTACAGTTCACCAGACTGAAAGTGCTGGTGTGCTGGTTTGAAGCTATTACATTCCCCAGGAAAGCCATGTCTTTTAATCCTCCGTCTTTATTGATGGGTGGAGCTTTTTGATTGTTTCCATGGAGAAGTGACCCACCTAATTGTGGGTGGTAACTTTTGATTAGGTGGTTTCCATGGAGATGCGTCTCTACTCGTTCAAGGTGGGGTTGCTTACTGGAGCACTTTAGAAAGGAACCATTTTGGAAAAAGCCCACAGTTCTGACAGAGCCCACACAACTTTTGGAAATGCATAAGGAAAATCATTGAAAAAGCTTGGCGAGAAGACTAGCAGGTATCACCATGTACCTTTCCAGCTGAGAGAGAAACCTGAACACCAATGGCCTTCTTGAGCCCAGGGATCTTTCCCTGGATGCCTTAGTTTGTACATTTTTAGAGACTTGCCTTAATTTGGACACTTTCATGGCCTTAGAACTATAACTTTGCAACTTAATAAATTCCCTTCTTAAAGAAAAGCCTTTCCATATTTGGTATATTACATTCTGGCAGCTTACAATCTAAAACAGATGGTAAAGCAGATTATAGTAGCTTGAAGTATTCATGCTTTAATTGGGCCAGTCTCCACTGATTTCAATAAGAAGTTAAGAAGATTGAAGATTTCAGAAACACTCTATCCAGTCACGGGCAACATAACTTAGCTTCATTTAAGTTTCATGTCCTAAACTTATTTTCCTGAAACCCGTTACCTCCAGAAGTTCTTAGGCTAAACAAGCCCTGAAACCCAGAGGGGCCAGCTCTCCAAGAATATCAACTAATTCCATCCCCCATCCTTATATTATTGACACCCTTTTTGACATGAAAAAGTCGAATGGGCATAGTCCAAAGATCCCTATAGTTTGGGAGAAGGATCAAAGGAGAAGGAGGAAGTATAACAGAGAAGATAGGGCTTAACAAATGAGTATGATTGGTAAATCACTATTGTTCTAGTTTGCCAGCTGCTGGAATGCAATATACCAGAAACAGAATGGCTTTTAAAAAGGGAATTTAATAAGTTGCTAGTTTACAGTTCTGAGGCTGAGAAAATGTCCCATTTAAACAAGTCTACAGAAATGTACAATCACAGGCATCCAGGGAAAGATATCTTAATTCAAGAAGGCCGATGAAGTTCAGGGTCTCTCTTTCAAGTGAGTAGGCACATGGCGAACACATTCAGGGGATTCTCTCTCAGCTGGAAGGGCACATGGCAAACATAGTATCATCTGCTAGCTTTCTTTCCTGGCTTCCGGTTTCACGAAGCTCCCCAGGAGGCATTTTCCTTCTTCATGTCCAAAGGCCGCTAGCTCATGGACTCTCTGCTCCGAGGTGCTGAGATGAGGTATGTTGAGCTGCTTGGGCTATGCTACATTGCGCTCTCTCATTTAAGCACCAGACAATTAAGTCAAATGTCATTCAAACCTCATTCATTGCACCAGGCATGCCTCCTGGCCAACTGCAGATGTAAATCAGCAACAGAGGAGGTTCACGTACCATTGGTTCATGTCCACAGCAACAGAACTAGGTGCCTTCACCTGGGCAAGTTGACAACTGAATCTAAGTACCACACCTATAAAAGAGGAAACATTTTGGAGAATGAGATGCTTCTTGTGGCTATGTCATTCTGCTCTGCTCTCTCTGAATCGCTCATTCACTATGAACGAATTTTCTCACTTTCACTATGAATAACATCTACAAACAGTCCTATTTTATAGTGGGTTTACACCCACAGAAACGGGGTTAGGATTAAGAGTGTGTTTTTTTCCTAGGGTGCATTATTGATTCTGCCACATAAAGGAATAACTATGCACGAGGAGCTAAGAATTTTGACAAAGAGCAACGAGAGTGCCACCAGATAACATCTAACCAAGCCACAGCATATTAGTAGAGTAGAGTTGATACAGGAGCAGAGATATAAAATTAGGGAATATAGTATGAGTCCAGAAACACACCTGTCATATGAAAGAGGTGACACCACAAATTAGAGAGAAACGAACGAGTTATTAAATAACAGTTTGGGGAAAATTGGTGCACTATATGGCAAAAAATAAAGAGGATTCTAACCACATCAGTGTCATGACTAACGTTGTTCACCTAATATTACCAGTTCTCAGTTCTCTGCCTACTAGGCACATGAGAAGATTGCACATCTTGGCCTCCTTGCAGTGGGGTCAGGCCACATTAGTTCTGAACAATGAGTTGTGAGTGGAGGTGACATGAGACTCTCCTGGACTGGAGCATTTAATTGTAGCTGCAAAACCCTTCAGACATCGTTTTCCATCCAGCGTGACAACCAAGAGCAATCAAGGTCATGGCTGATCTGGAGCCTGGGTGGCTGCAGTGAGAACAGCCCCTGTCAAACCATGATGAACATGTAGCATGAGTAAGAAATAAACTTGCGTAGCCTTAACAGTGATTAAAAGATGCAGCGCTTAATTAGCGCAGCATAATTTAGCTCATTCTCTTTGATACAAACCATGTACAAAATTAAATTTCCAGCAGATTAAAGTCCTCTATATGAAAAGAAAAACCATACAATTCATTGAAGAAAATATAGCAGGAATTTTTGTCACTTTAAGGTGGGAAAGACTATCTTAGACAACTCTGCACAAGTACAAATCTTAAGGGATAATTTTATATCAAAATTGATCCAGCTAACCAACCTACTTCAACCTACAGGCCCATACTCATTAAATGAGATAAAGGCCATCTCCTGCATTTACTTTCCCATTTAAAAACAGACAGTTGACCTCATGAAAGAGTTCACTGTACAAATGTAGTCTCTGTCTCTTTGCTCTCTCTCTCTCTCTCTCTCTCTCTCACACACACACACACACACACAACCTCTTCTTATTGAGAATCACTACTTGTGGTAGGCAAAATAATGGTTCCCAAAGATATCCACATCTTAACCTCTAGAAGGTATGGATATGTTACTTTAAATGCAAATGTGCACTGCAAATAGTGCCTTAAAACAGACCATGCCTATAAGGTAACTTTGATGAGATTTTATACTGTTTTTAACTTTGCACTGTATTTGTATTATACTGAAATGTTTTAAGACTTTGTTATATTGTAATGGAATGAGTGTATTATGAATATGGAAAAAAAAAACATGTCTTTTTAGGGGTCCAAAGGATGGACTATGCCAGGATGTACCCCAGAAAAGCGTATTTTAACCCTGATCCAATCTTGTAGAGGTAGCTGGGGTTTTAATCCTAATCCAATACGGTAGGTTGGAAAATTTCAATTAGATTATCTCCACAGAGATGTGACACACCCAATTGTGGGTGTGACCTTTGATTAGACAGAGATGTGACTCCACCCACTCCAGGATGGATTAGTTTACTGGAATCCTTTGAATCTGTGATGGACCCCAGAAGAGCCATGTCCTTTAATCCTCATTCAATATTGCTGGCTGGGAGCTTTTTGGTTGTTCCCATGGGGATGTCACCCACCCAATTGTGGGTGGTAATTTTCAATTAAATGATTTCCATGGAGGTGTGTCTCCACCTATTCAACTTGGGGTTGCTTACTAGAGCCCTTTAAGAGGGAACCATTTTAGAAAGAGCTACAGAGCCCATGCAGCCAAAGACCTTTGGAGATGAAGAAGGAAAATGTCTCAAGGGGAGCTTCATGAAACAAGAAGCCAGGAGAGAAAGCTAGCAGATGCTGCCATGTTTGCCATGTGTTTTTCCAGTTGAGAGATAAACCCTGAACACCATCAACCTTTTTGAACCAAAGTATCTTTTCCTGGATGTCTTAGATTGGACATTTCTATAGTCTTGCTTTAGGTGGGACATTTTCACAGCCTTAGAACTGTGGATTTGCCATTTAATAAATTTCCCCTTTTAAAAACCATTCTGCTTCATTATATCACATTCCAGTAGCTAGCAAACTACAATACCTTTAAAAGAAGAAGTCTTTTGGAGAGAGACAGAAACAACAGAAGCCTCAGAGCCAACAGAGCCAACACTGCCAGAGACCATTGGAGATGAAGAAAGAAAATGCCCCCAGGGAAGCCACTGAATAAGCCTGGAGAGAAACCTAGCAGATGTCACCATGTACCTTTCCAGCTGAGACAGAAACCCTGAACATCATCAGCCTTTTTGAGCCAAGGGATCTTTCCCTGGACCCTTAATTTGGACATTTTTATAGTCTTGCTTTAATTTTGACATTTTCATGACCTTAGAACCGCAAACTTGCAACTTAATAAATTCCCCTTTTAAAAAGCCATTCCATTTCTGGTATATCACCTTCTGGCAGCTTGCAAACTAACACAGATTTTGGTACTGGAGAAGTGGGGCACTGCTGCAGTTTGCAAATACCAAAATGTTGGACTGGCTTTTTAAATGGTTAAGGAGAAGATTCTGGTAGAATTGAGTAAAGCTTGATAGAGAAGGCCTAGAATGCTTTGAAGAGACAGTTGATAGAAATGTGAACTCTAAAGATATCTCTGATGAGGTTTGAGGTAAGAAATGATGAACGTGTCATTCTAAACCTGAAAGAAGGCATTCTTTGTAGATGGAAGGCAGAATTTGAGAGTGATGAACTTGAATATTTAGCAGAAGAAATGTCCAAACTAAATGTGTAAAAATGCAGTCTGACTACTCCTTGAAACTATAGTAAAATGTGTGAGGAAAGAGGAGTCGAGAACTGGACTCTTGGGTACAAAGATAACAGAAATTGGTATTCTGGAAAATTCTGGTCTTCCAGAAAGTGCAACCCCAGTGAATAGGGCCCCATATGAGGATTCAGTCAAGCATGGAAGCAGTCAGCTTTTACATGACAAGCAAGGATTTGTGGTAGAGTTATCCAGAAAGAATTTGTGGAAAGTTATTTTGTCTGATGGGCATGACCCCAGCGTACTGCATAGAAGACCAACAAAAAGTTATGTGATCTGTATAAATGGAACCACTGCCAGTCTGAGCTAAAAGGAACAGAAAAGGGACAAAGTGAAGGAAAAATGTCTTCAGAAGCAGAACCATGGAGGCTACAAGACAGGAAACCTCAGGTCAGGAGAGTGGACTGAGCCATATATGCGGAGAGGGTGAGTTTAGCCCAGAAGTAGAAGGTGGGCCTTCCACTTTGGTGTTCAAGAAGAGTTGTGCCACCTCAGGCCTTGGAGGGGTGAAGCACATTCCTTGAGGATTAGGGAGAGGCTGGATGCCACTCTGTTGTTCTGGAGGGGTTGAGCATGTGCTCTGGAGATGGCAGAGATCCCAGGTGCTACCCCAAATCTTGGAAAAGGTAGAGCCAGGAAAAAGGTGGCCTCCCCAATGTCCCCCAAGCTTGCAACCACCCCAGTGTTTGGAGAGAGCAAAGTCACTGCATACGCCCTTGGAAACGGTGGGACTGCCACTTTCTAGAGGCTCAAGGATAAATGACTCTCAGACTTCGAAATTTAATGTTTTCCCTACAGATTTTCAGAACTGTTTGGATCTGGTAACCCCTGTGTTCCTCCCATTTCTCATTATGAAAATGGAAACAGTATCCTATGACTGTCCCTCTTTTGTATGTTGGCAGCAGATAACTTGTTCTGAGTTTTACAGAGCCAGAGTCAGAGGAGAATTTTGCCTTAGAACAGATCATGCCTGTAAATTAACTTTGATGAGACTTTGTACCAGTTTTAACTTTGCATTGTATTTGTATTATGCTAAAATATTTTAAAATTTTGTTATATTGTAATGGAATGAATGTATTTTGTATACAGAAAAAAAAAAAAACATGTCTTTTGGGGGGTCCAGAGGTTGGAATATGCTAGTTTGAAAGAATTATGAATCCCAGAATGTCATGTTTTAATCCTGATTCACTCTTCTGGAGGCAGCAGTTTCTTTTGATCCTAATCAATACTGTAGGCTGGAAACTTTCAATTAGATTATCTGCACAGAGATGTGACACACCCAACTGTGGGTGTGACCTTTGAGAAATGGAGATGTGGCTCCATCCATTCCAGGTAGGTGTTGATTAGTTTACTGATTAGATTTCCTTTTTAAAACAGGAAATGTTTAGGAGAGAGAGAGAAATGATAGAAGCCTCAGAACCAACAGAAAAAGAGATTAATGGATGTTTGGAGATCCTTGAAGTCCAGCAGATGTTGCTGTGTGCCTCCCATGAGATGTGAAGCAAGCCAGAACCTGGAAAGAACCAAGGGAACCCAAGAGATGAAAGACAGCCCCAGAGAAGCAAAGTTAGGAACCCACACAGGGACAGGGGCTGAAAGCAACAGAGCCCAGGAGCAATGGACCAGCGGATGCCACCCACATGACTGCCCAGCTGACAGAGGTGTTTCTGATCCATTGGCCTTCCTTGAAGTAACGTATCTTTCCATAGATGCATTAGTTTGGACATTTTTATAGGCATAGAACTAAAAACTTGTAAGTTATTAAATCCCCCTTTTTAAAAGCTGTTCCAGTTCTGGTGTATCACATTCTAGCAACTTGCAGATTAACACACTAATGTATTAAACTGAAGGACCTTGATGTTGGGAGTATCCAGGCTTATCCAGATGGGCCCTGTCTAATTATAGGAGTCCTTAGAAGCAGAGAACTTGCCTCAGCTGTGGTTACAGGAAGACATGATGAGATGCAACATTTTTGACTCTGAAGACGGAGGAAGAAGCTATTTATCAAGGAATGTTTTGGGTGGCCTCTAGCAGCTGGAAAAGGCAAGGAAGAAATTCCTTCCTAGAGCCTCCAGGAAAAAAGAAACGCCTTGATTTTAGCCAAGTAAGATCTGTTACAGACATCTGACCTACAGAATTATAACATGGTACATTTATGTTATGTGAAACCATTAAGTTGGTGGTAATTTGTTACAGAACTCATAGAAAATGATTACACTGCCCTTGATGAGCCAATGGCCCCAAGGGGCCTATGGGTGTCTTTCTAGTATTTTTGGGAAATAAAACAAAAAACAACAACAAAAAGCTAAATTGTAAATCACTCACTGATTAAGACTAGAGAGAACAGTATTGCTAATGGAGACCCTATAGTTGGGATACATATTTTACTCACATAAGTTTTCACAAACTCCAACAATAATTCTCATAGTAAAAAAAAACAAAAACAAAAAAACAATCATTATTGATGGAGTTGGGGGGAATCATCTTGTGCTCCACTTCTACATTCAGTCAGAGGTAATTGTGTTTGGTGCATATTCCTTTTCTTTCTTTCTTTCTTTCTTTCTTTCTTTCTTTCTTTTTTTGATGCACATACGTACAAACACATACATTTTAATAAAATGGAATCAGACTCTACATACATACAACTTTCTATATTCTTACTACTTTTAATGTAATTAATATATTCAGTGTATTTTTCTATGTGGATCTACTCATTCTTTGAATTATTTGCTTCAATACAAACGTTAAATCCTTCAACAAACAGCTGCGTAGGAGAAGGGAGAGGGTCTAAGGGTGGGGAAGGAGGGATCAATTCTGGTGTGGAGAGGCGAGAACATTCATTGGCAGTTCCTCTGTTCTGTCTTCGCTGTGAAAGGAGACCCTGAAGCCCAGTGTCACCCTCTGCGGGCAGAAGAGGAAGTGAGGGGACGGAATGATGACAACAAAGGCAGCCAAGTCCAAGCTGCCCAGCCCTGAACTAAGGGCTCATGGGGAGACAAAGGCAACATTTAAGTCAGGGTTTGGAGGATCCTGGAAGAGGGATGCAAAACATGACACTTTGTAGAGCCACCCCACCCACCCAAACGCATTGTCTCCCACCAGGCACTGTCCTGGAGAGAAGGGAGGGAAGAAGAAAATACCCCGAATGAGGAGAGGGGAGGGGGAATAAGTAAGGCTAATATATAAAAGCACAGGGCTCACATTGCCTATTGTCTCTTGCCTCCCTCACCTCTGTCCTTACATGTGTTCTCAATAAATTTTCTGCCTGCTTACTCTTAAAAAAAAAATTGACGCTTGACAATTTCCATATGGTCGCTCCTGATTCACCTAGTTAGTTGGTTCCTATGCACTCTTTTTTTTTTTTTTTTAACAAATTATTCCTTTTATCAAAGAAAGATAAGAGTGGTTAGAGTGCAGAGGCTTTGGAGAAGCTGGCTGACACTCCAGAGTGCTAGTAGTTGGGCCTGAGAAGGGTCTCCTGGGCTGCTGCTTACATTGGTGATCCCTTTTGGGACCAGGCTGGAGAGTTTGATTTCCATTATAAGGGAGGGAAGCACCTGCTGCCACAACAGGGACTTCATAAGGGGCCATAATTACCACCTGAAGAATTCTTTAAAGTTTGAATATTTGGGTCATACAGACCACAGCTGTGCCCCGATTGGCCATCTCTGTAAGTCGCACTTTAAGTTAAAAATTTCAGTTTTGCAAGTTTCTATCCATCAATAGATCATGCTATCTTCTCAAAAGGAAGGAGTCTTCTCTTTGGATTTTATTTTAACTTTTTTTATTGTGAAATATAAGATATGTATATACAAAAAAGCAATACATTTCCAAGTACATTTTAACAGATAGTTATAGAGCAGATTTTAAAGTTTGGTATGGGTTACAGTTCCACAATTTTTCATTTTTTCTTCTAGCTCCTCCAAGACACTGGAGGCCATAAGAAATAGTAATATAATGATTCAGCAATCATACTCATTTTTAAATCCTGTCTTCTCTGTTATACTCCTCCTTCTCTTTGTATTTTAAATGTCAATGATCATGACAACTCCTGGCTTCTCTTCACTATTGACCTGCATTGATGAATATCTTATTGTCTTGACTTCATTATTTCATTCTACAGCTATTTATTGATCATCTACTATATGCTAGATGCCCAAGCATGAGGATGCTTGGGCAATGAAAATTCATCTCCCCACCCAGTGGACCACAATTTGAAATTCCTTTAATCAATACTTGAGTACTTTCACTTCCCGGGGTATAAAGAACTCATCAGCCCAGAATTTATAAAGCCACTTATCCAAAAAGTGAAACAGAAGGTTGTAAGTCATCTCCTTGGGTTTCTACTTCTGTTTGGAGAGGCTCAACAGTCCAGTATCTGTCGTGTAACCAAACGTATCACTGCACACTGATCAAATGTTCCTGTAAAGCATCTCCCATGCGTGTAACTGGATATCAGCTGTATGATCCAAACACTTGTACTTCTGATTGACTGGAGAATACTTGGCCTTGACTGCCTTCTGATCCTCAGTCAAATTGCGTTCTCTCACATCTTCCTCCAGCTGGGCCATGAGTGTAGTATTGGGCATTCTCCTACTCACGCTTTAGCTCTGAATTAGAGGTTATTCTTGATCAGAACCTTTGCTATATGCTCTCTGGGAGTTCTTTTCCTTTTCCTTTGAGAAATTGTCTCACATTTATTAGTGTGACTCCCCAACTTTATCAAGAACAGGAACTATAGCTCCTTGTGCCCTGCATTGTGTCCCTAGCATCTACATAGTACCTAGCATATAGTAGATGATCAATAAATAGCTGTAGAATGAAATAATGAATTAGGAAAGACAGTTCCTTAAGGATCACCAGAATAGCCATCAACTTGAGGGTTCTTGCTTTAAGGGACAAACTATTTCAATCCTTACCTGCCTTTATATGAAGGATCAGCTTTTGAAGGCAGAACCATAGCTTGCCTGATCTCCAATAATTACCCCTAACTGGGTCATTGCAACAAAATTCGAGGCAGGAATCATCAGAGAACAGAGTAAGAGTCGTCAACCCAATCACACAGAGTCTTGGTAGGAACATACCTGGACTATAACTGGAAATGGGTCTAGTGAACAGGGACTTAATCACCACTATTCACGCTTTCAATAATTTGCTCCTGGTCTCTCAGCTACCAAGTGGTGCATTTAATATTCCAAAGCAAGTTTACATGATCACAAACCAGCTTTTCTTGTTGTATATCCTCTATCCTCTCTTACAACAGAAGTTCTTAGCTCATTCTTGAAGTTACAGGGAGGCTTTCTAAAAATGTACGTGCCTGGACCCTTCCCCAGAGATTCTCATTCAGTAGCTGAAGTAGAGTCCACTTATCTCTACTTTTAATACAAATTCTGATATAACTTCAAGGCTGAAAATCATTGCTTATTTTGAATTTTCCATCACTGAGGGAAAAGAGGGATTACTAGGAAAAGTAAATGAAAAGGTAAATTTGCATCAAATTTCTGAATCGCAATTTCCTTATCTTTAAAATGGAAATCATTCTGTTATAAAGCATAAGGGAGATAATAGAGGTTGAATATTTAGGGAGGTAATAGATATTGAATATCTAAGACAGAGTCCTACAGAGTGTAGACACTTAACACTCATTTGCTTTCTTTCCTTGATCATAGAGACTACCAGCTAAGCACAGTGCTTAATATATAATGGCTTGTGCAATTTGAACTTAACCATTTATACTTTGTGTAAAGGGAGCACTGGGTACTAAGGGAAGCCCTGTGGAAGTTACTTCATCGCTTGGTGGCTTAAGAGAAGAGAAAGAGAAGAAGCACTTCTCTTTCTGGAAAAAAAGGACCTTTTCAACATTGCTAACTCACTCCCAGAGGGTCACAAGGAGCTAACATGGCCATGACTTCATCTCATCCATCATACAAAGAAGATACCTCACGTGAGGGTTTACACAGAGCTTTTATATATACTATCTCATTTAATTCTCATGATATCTACAAGAGATATGTTAACATACCAGATTTATAGATGTGGAAGCTCTGTGGCACCTTGGAAGAAGTTAGAAGTCTTGCTAAAAGCTGTTTAAGTAGGAAATGGCAGAACCACAGTGTCAACCCAGGAAGTCTAATTCCAATCTAATGCTCTTTTACCCTTCCCCACAACTGGCCCCCAAATTTATCCTAACTTGATCCTAACATGATATGTGGACATCCATCCTAACCATTGGAGTTTAAAAATGCATAGCACAGAAGATAATTTACCTTGGTTTATATTGATCAAATTAGTCATATGCTTTACTGGGTGTATTTCTGTGCTTAATGCATGCTATTCCCTCTTCTGGGTCATGTTCCCCTTTGGCAAACTCCTACTCATCCTTCAAGATTCAGTCACACACCAACACTCCAGGCAGCTTTTCATGCTACCCATGCCCAACCGGGCTGGTTGACACGCTCTCTTTTATTTGACTAAACAGAAAATAGAGTATATCTATGCAATTAGTTCTATGTCTTCAGAGAAAAAAAGTAAGACTTAGCTATAAAATTTCAGCCTTCCCATTCTCTCATAGCTGTCTCTGCTGTGGGACAGTCTGTCAGGTGGTCAGACTAGACTATCCCCAACAGGAGGTGTTATTAGAGAATCAGGAAGATCTTCCATTGCCTTGCATTGTCTCTGTCCAAAAATAAATTTCTTCTACCATCTTACTTGCTCTGAAACTCATGTTATAGGTAATAAAGCATTGTGTGCATGTTTAAATTTGTTTGCTCAGTTTGATTTTTCCAGTAAGAAACAGACGTAAAATGCAAGGAGCCCATAAATGTGTGCTGTTTTTGTTGAAGAATCCCCACGTTTTTGGGTACTAAATCACGCTATTAAATTGCAAAATTGTCAGAATGTCATTAACCTATGTTGCTTCATATTCCTGATGCAGCAACTGTTTATGACACAGCTTTATAAGGGGCCAAAAGAGAGCAGTGAGGGACACAGGATGCGGTGAACCTCAAGGACCCGCCAGGGGAGGGTTGCTACCCAGAGCAACAGAGAAGAAGGTCAGGGAGAGGTTGTGTCTGAAAACAAGGTCATGTCAAGCCTGAAGATGCTTCCACTTCTGCTCTTACTCCACATGCAGCTTTCCAAGGCCCTCCCAGTAACTTCTGAACTTCCAGAAGAGAGAAATGCAAAAATTGTTCAGGTAAACTAATTATCAATCACCTGGGGTGGTATTTTGATTTGCTGATATTAGGAAATTGTGTGGGTTGTTTATTTTTATTTTCAGCTAAAATAGTCTGAAAGAAATTATCTGGATGATGTGCTTGAGGCTGATCATCTTGTTTCGGTGATCTGGAAGGTTCCAAGCTGGCAAGGACTAGGCCCTCTAAAAGCCAGGGCATGAAAATAAGCTGGATTCTTCAAAGCCTCGGAAAGTTCTGCTGCCAAGCTGCCTCCACCTTAGGAACCCTTTTAGAAGGAATGATTTCAATTATAAAACTAAATGATTTTCTTTCTCAGTTACCTAAGATTTTCCCTACCAGTATCTCTGTGGTCCAGTCACCACGAGTCCATGTTTCTTACACAGACTTTCCTTGACAGCCAAAATCCTTGGGTGCAAAAGCAAAACTGTGTTTGTTATGTAATCAGATTTCCCAAATACCATATTGCAGGGCTGTTTATAAACTCCTTTTTTTTCTCTCTCTCTCTCTCTCTTTCCTCCTCTCCTTCCATTTGTGTTTATAAACTCTTGAAAACACTATAAAAGCAGAGCCGATACCTTTTTTCCCCATTGTTTCACGGTATGAAAGCCAGGTCAAATTTTTATGAAACAAAAGGGACCACTGGTACATATTTGTACAAGCAATTTTTCCTTCATGCTACACTTTTAGAAATGCATTCTTGTCACTTATTTTTTGGTATCTTTTAGAATGATAACAGTAACCCCTGGGCCAATAACTAGAGTTTATTGAGTGCTTATTCTGTACAAGTCACCCTGCTAAGTATTTTACAAACATTATTGCATTTAATCTCCACAATGACCCTGTGAGGTGGGTATTATTATTAATTCCACTTTAGAAATGGCAAAAGTGGATCTTAAGTCAGCTGACTGGCCTGCCCAACATCTCACAGTTAATCGGTGGCAGAGCTAAGGTTTGAACCCAGCCCTGATTCCAGAGCCTGTGTTCTCTCCTATATCATCAATAAAGTGCCAGGTGGTTGCAGGCTGCATGAGATGCAATAACGAAGTCACCTGATGGACTTGTCAACACACTTCAGAGCTTTTACTTGCAAAGAGTATTGGCTCCTTCCTAAGACTTACATTGGTGGGTAAAACATTAGTGATGCCACTGCTGTCCAAAACATGTTTGGAGTTCCTCTTTTGAAATGGTCGATTTCATTGCAGAGGCAGCATGATGAGTTGGGACTTAGCTTGTAATTCTCTCTCTCTGAGGCTCCATTTTTCCATAAGGATGATTAAACCTACTCTACAGTAGTGTTTAGAGGATTAAAAGAAATGTCTAAATGATGCAGCAAATACCTCAAAAGAAGTCAATAAATGCTGGCTCTAATTTATTTTGTGAAAATAATAAGGCAGTTTCCTGACATACAGTGGCATTTTGTATATCTTACTTGGACCTCATCCCTTAGGTAACACTGATATTTATGCATAAACATTAATGAGAGCACAAACAAAGGGTCTGGCCTTTGAGTGCCATCCTGTGGTTGTGTCAGGTTTTCAGTCCTGGTTTGATCTCAGGAGTAACTTAGAAAGGAATGTAAAATGCCCAGAGAACTGACGGTAATTTCACAAGTACTCTTCTATGTTTGTCTTTGTCCAGAATTATCTAGAGAAGTTCTACCAATTGCCAAAGACCCAATATTTGTCTGAAAGGAAGAAAAGCACTAGTATGATTGTTGAAAAACTTAAGGAAATGCAGCAATTCTTTGGGTTGAATGTGACAGGGAAGCCAAATGCTGAAACTCTGGAGATGATGGAAAAGCCTCGCTGTGGAGTGCCCGATCAGGACAATTATATGATGACCCCAGGAAATCCCAAGTGGAGTAAAACTGATCTGTCTTACAGGTGAGGTTTCTTGACTTTCAGAGTTCATTCATGCAATCAGTATTTACTGAGCTCTTATAATGTGCCAGACACTGTGGGAGGACTTGGAATGCCCCAGGGACACAATGGACAAACTTGGGGAGTTTACATCTACTGAGTGAGTATAAGAATGAAAATGTAGGGAACCTCTGGCTTCTTTCCACTTCAGATCTTGCCAAGTTTGTCTTTCTTCTCCAACAGTCTAAAGAAGACCATGGCATTGTGAGGTTGCTTCTCCAAGAACTCGCTTTAGCACCCAAAAAAGGTTAGAGAGAATCTAGATCAGGAGTGTTCACATTCACTGATAATAATAACAATAATACTCAGTAAACCACTATTATTTGCTAGATAGTGAGCTAAATACTTTACACAAAACTCCATGAGAGATACACTATTTGATTATCTTCATTTTATGAATAAGGAAGCTGAGGTTTAAAGACATGAAGTAACTTGTCCAAAATCCTATAGTTATGAAGGGTCAAAATCCAAGCATGAACACATATCTGTCCTCAACCTGGAATCTTGCAGCCCCCTCTTTTTATATATATATATAAATATATATATATATATTTATAAAATATATATATAAAGAGATATATATATATCTCACATTTTATTCATCCATTTTTTTCATCACATAGTTGTATATTCATCATCATGATCATTTCTTAGAACATTTGCATCAATTCCAAAAAAGAAAAAAATTCACACATACCATACCCCTCACCCCTCCCTTTCATTGATCACCAGCATTTCAATCTACTCAATTTATCTTAACATTTGTTCCCCCTATTATTTATTTATTTTTAATCCATATGTTTTACTCATCCTGCAGCCCCTTCTTATATTCTCTCCAGCGATAATCCATCAGGTAGGCAATTCACTCCAAAATAGAGCAACTCAATATGTTACCAGATGGCAGTTCTACACAATGATCCACTCTTCTCACATCTTCTCATTTTGAAGGATTAGAAACTACCCCTCACAGTTGTCAGAGGCTGATGTGGAAAGCGCTATTGCAAAAGCCTTTCAAGTCTGGAGTGGTGTGACATCTCTCACCTTCACCAAGATCTCCCAGGGCGAAGCAGACATCGACATTGCTTTTGTCCAAAGAGGTAGTTTCAAAGTAGTCACGCTCAATTTTATGAGCCCTGCCTAACCTGAGGACAGGCAAGGACCTAATACGAATTGTTTTACTTTAGATCATGGTGACAATTCTCCATTTGATGGGCCCAATGGAATCCTTGCGCATGCCTTTCAGCCAGGTCCAGGCCTTGGAGGAGACGTTCATTTTGATGCAGAAGAAACATGGACCAACACCTCTGAGAGTAAGTTCGTCAAGGCTATGTCCTCATGCAGCTTTTGAACTCACTTTTTCCATATTAAATCAACCCCACATTCAAGTTATTGTGACATTCCACACTCACCCCAACCGTTTAAAATTTTTGCTACCTCAAGACATTAAGTCAATTTAGGTTAAAAAAAAAATTCTGAAGGTACTTATTTACTTTATATCCTGAGGCAGGGATTAGAAAACTACAGACCATGACCAAATCCTGCCCAGCCCTCGGTTTTTATAAAGAAAATTTTACTGAACCAGAATCCTGCTCATGTGTCTGTGACTGCTTTGGGGTTATAATGGTAGAATTAAGTATTTGTGAGAGTGACCATATGTCCCACAAAACCTAAAATATTTTCTATCTGGCCCTTTACAGGAAAAATTTGCTTTTCCTATAAAAGGTTCTTTCTTTTAATATGTTGAAATTTAATGATTTGAAAAAGTCCCTTACTTTTGGAAATCCAGAAACTAGGTTTATTTAGAAAATGCCCTGTTTGGAAAAGAGTAGCTGCCCTCATTTTTATCCAGTTACTGCATCTTCATAAAGCTCTTTTGCAATGATGTGTTCCTACATAGCAAATCACTCCTTTCAGAAGGCTCATACTAAGAAGGGCTAGGTCACCTGAAGGGAAAAAAAGAGACTGAGGGCAAGTATAACCAGATCCTGTGGTGCCTCACAAGGCATGGGCCACATAGCACCTTTAAGATAATAATCGTAGAGGCATCATTGACCTTTGTTTGGCACCTATTCCTCCTGCCATTTTCCCAACATATATGTTGTAACTTTCTATTTCACCTATATTCCTGTACTAGCAGCTGCATGGACCCAAAGATAAATAACAACTTTGCACTAGTTCAGATGTTCATACCTTCTATCGGAACTAAATGATCCAGGTTCATAACTGACACTCCACTTCCAATCTCAGCTCCTCCAATTGTTTCAAACATCATGGCAAGATTTGTCTTTTAAAAGCGCAGCTGGAATCATATTATTATCCTGCTTAAAACTTTCAGTATTTACACATCTTGTACCAAATAAGGTCCAAACATGTCACTTGGCATTGAGGGCTAGTGGTGATTTTCCACCCTCATCTTTCTTGGCTTATCTTCACATTCTATGAGCACCACATCAGGCCATTCACTGTTCCCAGATCACATCCAGTGCTTTCCAGCTTCCCTAAGTTTGCTCACATTACTTCCTCTTCACAAAATGCCCTTCACCACACCACTAGCCCCAACTTTCAAAATCCTTCTTGTCTTTCCATGCTCTGTCAAATGTTACCTTCTGCCTTGTCTTTTAGTGGAGAGCAGACCTACTCCAAAGAGTCCCAATAGCCTTCATTCCTCCTTCTCTTACTGCTTTCTCTTCACTATTCTGTGTACTCAAGTTGTTTGCACCCACACCTTCCCTTCTGACTAGGAGATACTGGAGAGCAGAGAACTGTGACAAATTCCCCATGGCCCCTCACACAGTACTCCAGCCACTCAAAGATGTTTTTAAAAATGCATCCATGACTACATAAATAGAAGGATGTGATGATCAATAAAGCAAACCTTGGAGGATGGATAGAATTTTACCAGATTAATTATCAACAGGAAGTTGAATGTTGTAAGAGTGTCAGTTTTGCTGTTAGATTTGGATTGGACCGCAGCTTTACCACTTACTAGTTGCCAGACCAAGAACCAAGAACAAGATACTAAAAATCTGTAGGCCTAAATTCCTTCACTGTAAAATAGTTCTAATAATTCCTACTTAACAAAATTGCTGTGAGAATTAAATGTTACATATGGATACTACCTAGCAAATGGCAGGTACTCTACAGCAGTGTTTATTATTAGGAAAAGAGGACCTGAGAAAAATGCAATGAGTTTTTTAGAAGGCAGACAGACTGGCTGGAGTGAAGGAATTACATCAGGGAAGCAAGGGAGTTAAGCCTTAAATGTCTGTTGGAACCAGGAGGTTGGGGGTGGGGGGAAGGTCTTGCAGGCCAGGTAAAGGAGCTTGGGCTCTATTCCCAGGAAGTGGTAGACTTGGAAGTTTTTAAGTTCCCATTCATGGAAGGCACTAAGTTAGTGGGTTTAAAAGATGGGGGAAGGGGTCATGGTGGCTCAGCAGGCAGAGTTCTCACCTGCCATGCAAGAGACCCAGGTTTGATTCCCAGGGCCTGCCCATGAAAGAAAAAAAGATGGGGGAAGGAGAATTTCTAGAGCTGATTACAAAGTTCAGAAACAGGGAAAAGCAGATGTTAGTATACACATGATAAGGGAGCTGACAAGAGTCAGCCTTGCATCTGGGCTCCTATTTTGCCTGGCAGGTTTCTTTTCTGACTACCTATTCGATAACACCCTACTAATTTGGCTGAGGGCTTGGAGACTAGAAAGGGGTGGGTGTAAAGGACAGAAAGAGTAGGGTTCCTAGAGTCATCAGACCTGTGATGGCTCCGCCACTAACTAGTCATGTGGCCATCAATTCTCCAAGACTCAGGTCCACATATATAAAATGTGGGAATTGGAATAAATACAGCTTTTCTTTGTCCTAAGATTTAATGAAAAGTTCACGCTCATCAAATCCCAACTTTTGATTCCTAGCTTGATTCCACCAATCTCCATTTGTTCATATACCTAAAAGGAGTGTGAAAAATACATATAGGTGGGAAGGGCTGTTTCTCTGGGCAGTTTTGATCTAGAAGCTGCATTGCTTGAGATCATACTTCCAAATACCCTCGGATCCACTTGGAGCCATTTACCACTCACGCTTGCCTTTCAGATTATAACTTGTTTCTTGTTGCTGCTCATGAGTTTGGCCATTCACTGGGGCTCGCTCACTCCACTGACCCTGGTGCCTTGATGTTTCCCAACTATGCCTTCACTGATCCCAGCACTTATTTGCTCCCTCAAGATGACATCAATGGCATTCAGGCAATCTATGGTAAGGTCATCTGAAGGGCACCATGGTGCATGTTGGGAGCTCAAAATAGGCCCAACAGGCAAAGAATCTGGGCATCTCCCCTTTTGTACTTCTCTCAGATTCTGTCCTCTTGGCAAGCTCAAACTGACCTCTGAAATTCACCATAGCAAAGGAGGCTGGGGAGTGGGGAGCAGGGGGAAGGGGAGGGAAGAAAGAAGGGGGTGGTAATGTCTATTAACACCTTAGGGAAATATCGGGAAGAAATGCACCACAGTAGTTCCCAATAGCAGTTTCTGGATGGTGATGAGTTTTTTTCCTAACTTCTCTAGAAACTGCTTCTTGGGATAGTCTGGTAGAATTGCTCTTCACATGAAGACACTTCACCTTCCTGAGAAGCACCTGAAGTCCCCTAATAGTTATACTGGATTTATGCTTATAAAAAATGTCTTTTTTTTTTCAGGACTGTCGAGCAACGCTGTCCAACCTACTGGACCAAGCACGCCCACAGCCTGTGACCCGAGATTGGTGTTTGATGCTATCACCACACTCCGTGGAGAAATACTTTTCTTTCAAGACAAGTATAAGATTGAACTCTTCCTTCCATTGACTTCTCTTACTGGCATAACCTAAAACTAGCTTCACAGATTACTCAGCTTTTCCTTTGAATTCTACACCTTTTTCACTTTTCTAGCGGGTATTTTGTGATCGTATAATCACAGGCTGAGTGCATTTGCTACTTTCAATACTCTATAATTCTGTGGGAACAGGAATGAAAGATATTAATAAAGTAGAATTTGTCAGTGTGTAAGGAGGGAACAATGCAGAATGTCCCGATTAGATGGACATCAGCATAAGCCCTGGTCGTGTGCTGGCCACTGTGCTAAGAACTTTGCCTTCATTGTCTTGTTATATCCTCCAGCAATCTTATGAGGTACCATTTCTAGACCAAGACTCATGGAAGCTGCCTACTTAAACTATTGTGCGTGTGGTTCTTTCTTTGTGATCCATTAGGTACTTCTGGAGGAAGCATCCCCAGCTGCCAAGAGTCGAACTCAACTTTATTTCTCTATTCTGGCCATCCCTGCCAAATGGCATACAGGCTGCTTATGAAGATTCTGACAAGGACCTAGTTTTCTTATTTAAAGGTAACTGCTGAGCCTTGCATCTTATTTTGGTTCTGCCTGATGGGAAAGGGCAGGGCTTCTTTGTGGTCCCATCCAGGTTCAGAAGAGGTGGATTGATAAGAGAGGATTATACTGGCGAGGCTTTTGCAGGAGGCCTAGGTTAAGGCTGATCTCTGCCACTAACTGCTGTGCAACCTTGAGCAGATTGTACATCCCTCTGACCTCAATGAGATGACCATCTTAGATCATCTTCAGTGTTTCTCCAACCCCATCCCAGCTATAATATTCTAAGGTTCCTCAAGGTTATAATTTAATCTTTGTATATAAATTATATATGGGATGAGACGATCAATAGTGGGTCCCTAAATGACAGGATAAGACATTTGATTTTTTTTTTTTGGGGGGGGGGTGCATGGTCCAGGAATCAAACAGAAGTTTAAATTTTTATATAGGTGATGGGGAACCACTTGGGATATCATAGCCTCATAGTCTCAACTTTAGCATTTTGTCTTTTAAACACCACTTGTTCCATATTAATTTCTGTGATGAATTTAGGCAAGAAGTGTTGTACTTTATTTTGTAGAAATAGAACTTTAACATGTAGCCTGAACCATTGGCAGGCAAACAATATTGGGCCCTGAATGGCTATGATATTCAGCCAGGCTATCCCAAAGATATATCAAACTATGGCTTCCCGAGTAGTGTGCAAGCAATTGATGCAGCTGTTTTCTACAGGAGAAAAACATACTTCTTCATAAACAACCAATTTTGGAGGTAAGGTAATATACTTTCTCAATTAGAGGTTGAATCTGTTTTTCATTTACCCTAACTATAAACAACTAGAAATCTTGAAAAATTCAGGCATCTGAAGATTCTTTTTTAATCTGATAGGTTTAAGTCATAGTATATATTCTCTCTCATAAGATGATTTATGTTGCTATGGTTTTTGAAAATATCGTTTTTATAAACTAAAATCCCTGATCAGCAGTATTGAAGGTTTCTACATCATGGAACAGAACTAACGTTAATATAAAAAGCACTAAAGTAGGATGTAAAGTTTAGTCTAAAGATTTAGACTAGATCGCCTTTAGAAGCAAACATTACACAAATAGCCTACAGAATTTGGTGCCCAAATTGAACTTATTATTTATAGTTTCTCTCTCTCCCTGCCCACCGTCTCTCTTTTTTATACACATACAGAGCTGTACTATGTACAAGTTAAGTAAAAGCCTTAGAAAAGATAAGCTCTTGGTTTTAGAAATAACACTGCTTCAGCAATCAAAAGTGGGTTTTGGTATTAATGATACTCATATATTTTATAAATCGGTATGTACCTTTTGATAGATTAAGTACCATTCATTCTTAACTCCAATAAATAGGACATTGTGAAGGCTGAATGAGAAAATATATGTGAAGGCATTCTGTAAAATCTATTCAGAATCTATGTAAAGAAAACTGTTATTTTACATCATATTGGTCTTAAAACAGGGTATTTTCTCTCATCAGATACGATAACCAAAGAGAATCCATGGATCCAGATTATCCCCAAAGCATAGCAAGTACCTTTCAAGGAATAGAAACGAGAGTTGATGCAGTTTTCCAGAAGGATTGTAAGTAGATAAAATAAAATTATTAATAAATTTATTTTAAAAATTTTAAATAACATGTTTGCACTTGAATGTTACATTCGGACAGAGGGCGGTAATTGAAAATGTCTGAAATTCTACTTCTGCAAGCTAATTCAACAAATTGTCTCTTTTTTGTAGACGTCTTCCTTTTCTTCAGTGGACCGTTATATTATGCATTCGATGTTGATGCTGGCAGAGTTATTAGGGTTGAAAGAAGCAATAGATGGCTTAACTGTTGGTAAACTTTAAGCAAAATCAAATATATCTGTATCCACTTTCTGAATATCAATGGTAGAGGAGTCCAATCTGCATGTTCATTATGCTGTGTCCTGTTTATACTTTTTTGCAACAATAACTAATGTTGTCTGTCTTCACTGTATTCATTGGGCCTGTCCTTCATGAAAACATGGTTGAAATATTTCACTGTTTACAGGAGGCTGATTCAGTTCTTACACATTCCATTTCAAGTTAGCGAATCCATCAAAACAGAACCACGAAAGAGTAAGCCCTCTCTGTCACGTCAATATTCAGTATTTCATTTCTTGCTTATCTAACTTCCAAAACGCTCATATTTCCTAAGTCTCTTTAAGCATATCTTAAGTGTATGTACTACATACAATTCAGCCCTTGATTATGGTGTGAATTAAGAATTACGGACAACATAGACAGCATCCCTTTGCCATCTAGAAAATGTCATCTTATTTTCCACTGTTGGAGAGAAATGCGGTCGGTGCCTCTACACTTAAGAAAACGAATCAACACAGAATGCCAAAGTTGACCTTCCACTGAGATTGTGGGGTGTCTCACTAAGGGGGGCAAAGAGAAGAGGTGCCACTGCCTCTCCTGCCTCCTCCCTGCTCTTGCTTTCTAGAAGCCAAATAAGTGGACTAGGTAGAGCTGTTGCTCCGTATTTCATCGTTGACTGTGGCTGTCTAAAAGGTATACTCAAAAGGTAATAGTGGTTACTGCACGGATAGGACAGACAACAGTACTGAGCACAAAATTCAGTAAATCTCATTACGTTGAATTAAACTAAGCTTAGATGAATAAAGTTGCTAATGGTTCTTTTTCTGTTAGGAACTTTAAGTGTAGGACCAATAATGTCTCGTCCAGACATAAAAATCATTATAATTTTCATATTTTCACTTGTTAAGATATAATGGATCTTATTACACAATAAATATGTGGATTGTAGAATATGTTTCTCATTATTATGTACTATTTTCTTTCTCTGTTTATGCTATTAAATCCCATAGATAATTTAGTATAACTGGTTGCCTTATTCTGGCCCAAAAATTCGTATATTAACTGAGGGTTTAAGTAAATATTTTATTTAAAACTGACTGATTTGTGATCTACTTTTAATTTCTTAAACTACCACCACATAATTCATCTAAAGTATAAATAACAAAAGGTAAATTTCAGATGTATTTGTAGCCATTTATTATCTTATGGGAATTATTTCACTATTGATAATCAACTTTGGATATTGCTCAACAGTTTATGAAATATTTTATACCCAATATCCTCAAAAAATTCCCTTGAATGTGTCCCCACATTAACCACAACTTACTTTTAAGAAGAGGAAATAGAAACTAGTAAAAACGATTTCCCCTCATTCATTTATTCGACAAGAGTGAATCACCTACACACTCTACATGCTGTGGTAGAGAAAGTAAGATACATGTATAAACAATTCACTACATCACTATAACAAGGGCAAAAAGGATCTGTTAAGAACTGGGAATTGCATTTTTTTTTCCCATTCACACCTTTATTTTATTACCCATCTACCCAAACACCAATAAAGGGAGTAAGATTCACAAGGTTTTTACAATTACATGGTCACATGATAAAAGTTATATATTTATACCATCATTATCAAAGATCAAGGCTACTGGATTACAGCTCAACAATTTCAGGTATTTCCTTCTGGTTATTCTGATACACTAGATACTAAATAGAAATCTCTGTATGAGTCAGTAGTCATAATCACTTGTTAAATCCTAATTTCTCAGTTACACCCCCTCCCTCTCATTTGATCACTCTCAGTCTTCAAGGATATCTGGACAATGACCACATTAGCTTCTTTGTGCTGGAAAGGGGTGGCACCTTATGAGGTAAATGGCTGATGTTCTTGGAGAGACTGGTATCTCTTGGTTTCAGGGCTTATCTGGCATAGGAAAATTCTGGAGGCCTTAAGTTTCTGAAAAAAAAATAAATGTATTAAGTAAGACATTTATGGAGTCTTAGATAGAGCCCAGGGTATTCTTTAGGGTTTTCAGGTATACTTTTTATTGGGGCTTGGCATTCTGTGGAAAGTTGCAATATCTGACTGAAGCTTGCATAAGAGTAACCTCCAGAATGACTTTTTTTCATTATTTAGAGAATACTTTATTAGTTTCTGTAATCAAACCCTTGTAGATAAGACCTTACATATTTAATACAGTGTGTTACCCCTGTACAAATGGAAAAAAAATAAATTTAACGTTTCTAGACCAATATGGCTGTTAATTTCTGTACAATGCCAACTCAACACAGTACAACTGGGATACTTTTTCCAAAGTTGACAGCACAGCTAAAGTTTCCAAAAATTCAAATTATATATACATATGTATGTATATATATTTTTATAAAAAGACCAATAGCAGTATGTTATGCATCAATAGCAGCAACAGATTTTCCAGGTTCTGCAGTCATCTGAACAAAATTATAGAGACATCCAGCACACTCCATTAAAAAAAAAAAGTAAAAAAACCCAAAAATCCCAGAAAACAGCAAGTTCTATTACTGTTATGGTACCTGGCATCATTAGCTTTTTTTATTAGCTTCTCAATCATAATCTGGAAAGAAAAAAATTCTAGAATAACATCATTAAAAACAGGTCTGATATAGCACGGTCACTACTACATATCATAAAGCAGGTACAAGATATTTTACATTCACAGAGGTATGATACAGTATTGTCTTACATATATAATACTAGAGGATATAATTAAAAAGGCATTATTTGAGACTTGATTCTACTTTTCCAGCAGAGGGCCCAAAGGCTGGTGTGACACAGCTCTGGTGAAGAAATGCACCTTCTTAGGAAGGAATTTCTTTAATTAACAGTACAGTTCTAAGGACATTGTTCTTCATGAACATCAGCTAAAAACCGTTTTGAAAAAAAAAAATTGATTCATACAAAGATGAGAGAGTGGAGCAAGCAGGACTCAACCTAACTAGTGTTCTGCCAAATCTGTCATGTTTGAATGGTGAGAGCTCCATGGAAGAAAAGATAGGCCAAGTAGCAATTCAAAGCTTCGGGCCACAACCAAAACACAGCATTTCAAACAGAAGCCGTAGCCAAACTGCCCATTTGGAGGTATTCGAGGATGCTGACATCAATATTTAATCATCTGCTCACTCATCCAGGAAGAAGGGGAGATCAGTCATTGTACTTTGATTGTGTTCAACTCAATCACCATGTTAAAAAAACAGCAAGCTGCCATAATAAAAAATAAGGCTCCTCTATCCAGCACCTGTTATCTTCAGTTCTTCACCATCAAGCCTACAAATGCTATAACCACATCCAAAGAACATAAGAGAGCAAAGAAACCAAATCTGATGTATCAGCTGGGACTACCACACTGTTTAGGCTGAGCTATTTCTCCGCAGTTATTTTCCTCGTATTCTCGTGTTTTCATCTAACCATAAGGATTTGAGTTCTAAATTATATGCACTCAAGGAATGTGTGCATATATTTGTATATAAGTTCTGATTGAAGATGTGTGGTCATCAATGGAGAGTGTGTTATATAGTAGGTGAAAGCTTGCAAAACCTCGTTTTTACTGGTGCAGCAGCTACATGCCAGTGTAAATTGCTCCAATGTCTCTTGTGCATCTCCAAGCTCTGGACAGAATAATGTCACAGACCATTTTACACCTTTGGCTACTGGCATTATCTGACTTCATTCTCCCTCTTCCTTCCCTAGCCCCAACTCCCAATCCCCTGCAATAAATGACAGCCTTTTAAGATTTTGTTTCTTCAGTTTTGATTGCCTGAGGTTTGATTGGTCCAGTTCTAACAGGTTTGGTGGCTATGGTGGGTGCAGGGGGTGGCTTTTCTTCTACTTTCTCCTGACAGACACCAAGAGGGTCAGTCAGTGTTTCAGGAGGTTTACTGGAATCACTTTCACTTTCTGGGCTTTGCCTCCTATCTGTTTGTTGCTGTTCAGAGAAGAACCATTGCATGGACTGAAGAACCTCTGCTCTCTGCTTAGCCTTCATGTCTTGTTCAGCCTTCAACACAGCCTGGGCCTGATTACCTCTGACTCCAGATAGTGATCCACAAGGACCCCTGGCTACATGTGGCAAACGAGCATGGCTCATGAGGCCTGTGGTCAGTGGAGGAGGCATCTGACTGGCCAGTGCCATTGGTGGCCTCTGAACAGGAGCTAGGAAGGTGTTAGTATGTGGGGCTCTTACCAATGGAGGGACCAGGTTAGGCTGAGAGAGAATCTGGGGTGCAAACTGTGTAGGAAATGGTTGTGTCATTCTCACAGTGGCAGGGGCTGACTGGAATTGCTTCTGATAGACAATGCTGTTCATTTTGCTGGACTGGCTGTTCGGACTTGTGGAAGTAGCCCGGAAGGGACTAGATGTTGGTGTGGTGCTTCTACCACTGATTGGAGGTGTCCCTGGTTTTATATCAGTGCTAATTCCAAAGGCTTTTAGTTCCATTTCGGACATTTTTCCTGTGGTTGTGATCATGCTATGCTGGGTTCCAGCAGAGATTAATCCTCTGAAAGGTTGGCTTACTTGTGCAGGACGACTCAGGCTCTGGGCCTGAGCCTGTGGGATGGTATACTGTAATAGGGGCTGAAGAGTCTGAGGCAAAGCAATCAGAGGTTGCCCTGTAGATCCAAAATTCGGCAAGGAAAGCTGAGATGTTGGCAAAGGTACTGTCACCATGCCATAGTTTACCTGCTGGCTAAGGTACTGTCACCATGCCATAGTTTACCTGCTGGAGAGCACTTGGTGACAGGCAGTGTTATAAAAATTTGTTTGACCAGGCTGTTGTACTTGTCCAGAATAAAGATTTGAAGCCTGGGTGAGATTTGCTCTAGCCTGGATCCAGAATGACTTTTGACTCTATTTGAAATCTCTTAGCCACTGAAACTTTATTTTATTTTGTTTCATTTATTTTCCCCCTTTTGGTCAAGAAGACATTCTCAATCCCATGATGCCAGGGTCAGGCTCATTCTTGGGAGTCATGTCCCACATGTCCAGGGAGATTTACACCCATGAGAGTCATGTCCCATGTGTGGGGTGGGGGGTGTGTAATAATTTTCCTTGCAGAGTTGGCTTAGAGAGAGAGGTCACATCTGAGCAACAAAAGAGATGCTCTGGGGGTGACTCTTAGGCATAATTATAAGTAGGCTTAGCTTTGCCATTGCAGAAATAAGTTTCATAAGGGCAAGCCTCAAAATTAAGGGCTTGACTTATTAAATTGGGAGTCCCTAATGCCTGAGAGTATATCAAGAATTCCCCAGGTGGGGAAGTTTAATAGTTCCATCTTTTTTTCTCCAGTCCCTCAAAGGGAATTTGCGAATACTTTTTTATTTTCTGCCC
Source organism: Tamandua tetradactyla (assembly GCF_023851605.1). NCBI lineage: Eukaryota > Metazoa > Chordata > Mammalia > Pilosa > Myrmecophagidae > Tamandua > Tamandua tetradactyla. The sequence goes on from NC_135334.1 coordinate 40,154,247, forward strand.
AAAGTACTCTGGAATTTATCAGGGTGTTACATAGCCTGTACAGAGTAACAAGATCTCATTCCCTAATCTAGGTTCCATGCAATTAGGTTGTTAAATACACTGAGCAGAACGGTTAAATTAGATAGTGTGCTACAGAAAATTTTAATTTTGGACCAAAGAAGCACCTCTTCCTTTGGTCTCACACAGAAGTTAGAGTTTTAAAATATAGACAATATTGTTTTTTACACTGTATTCTGATTTACCTTAGTCCTAACCAGATCCACTTTATTCATATGTGTAATTGAAGTCTAATCTCTTTTTAAGCTTCTTTCACAGCTGCTGTATAGAGTAATGCTGACTTGCAGAGGTGCAGAACTCTAACTCTGAGTCTCAGGTGTCACACAAATACCTGAAGTTCTAGGAAACTAACAGATTATACACATAGCGCAAAGCATCTCATAGAAATAACAGCTAAAACTCAGGAATAAATGTGACTACTGTAAGAGCTTACAATCTAGGGGCCTTTATAGCAAGCCTTATTGAACATTCCGTAATCCTTAATCATTGCTTGCCCAGTTCCTGCCCACTTTCTATCTCCTGACCACCTATGCTCTCAAGTTCAATTCTCAGAGTTTGCTCATTGTAGTTGGTTTATATTAGCAAGACCATATAATACTTGTCCTTTTTTTCTGGCTTATCTCACTCAACGTAATGTCTTCAAGGTTCATTCATCTAGTTGCATCCCTCATGACTTCATTCCTCTCTGCAGTCTAGCAATATTCTGTCATATGTCTACACCACAGTTTACCCTTCCATTCATCCATCAAGGTACCCTTAAGCCACCTGGGAACTGCATTTTTGACAGTAGAATCAATTTTGGTCTATCCTGTTTTCTCCAACTTCTTACGATGTCAGTTTTTAAAAATCACAAAAATGGAAGATTCATCTCACACTTGCTAGTTGTGCCAGCTAGTTATGATGGATTCTTGGCCAAAGCTCGCATATACATTTTTTTATATGAGTACTGAGTTCATTTTATTTCTTTTACCATATTTCATAGTCATGAAAGTGAACTTTAGTATCAATTCAAAAGATCATTTTTTCCTAAAAAAAAAGTCTTTCCTTGATAACATGGCATTTTCAGGATTGTACATTGAAATTTGATATGAGTGCAAGAAATGTAAGTATCTAAGCTTAGAATTAAAATATTGAGACTACTTAAAAACCTTTGGTAGAGTTTCTTCAAAAACAGACCCTAGGACAAGGTGTTGGTGCAGTTATTATATTTGGGACATGTTCCCAAGAAGCAGATTGAGGTAGTAGCAAGCAAAGTGAGACAGGAAAGGGGGGAAGCGAACATAAGAATGTCTTATGGAGGTTACTGCTATGGGCAACTGGGACTGAATATCCCCAGGACCTCCTAGGCAGCTGTTCTAGTTTGCTAGCTGCCAGAATGCAATATACCAGAAACGGAATGGCTTTTAAAAGGGGAATTTAATGAGTTGCTAGATTACAGTTCTAAGTCTGAGAAAATGTCCCAGTTAAAACAAGTCTACAGAAATGACCAATCTAAGGCATCCAGGGAAAGATACCTTGGTTCAAGAAGGCCGATTAAGTTCAGGGTTTCTCTCTCATCTGGAAGGGCACATGGCGAATTTGGCATCATCTGCTAGTTTCCTCTCCTGGCTTCCTGTTTCATGAAGCTCCCCGGGAGGCATTTTCCTTCATCTCCAAAGGTCGCTGGCTGGTGGACTCTGCTTCTCATGGCTACGTCGTTCTGCTCTCTCTGAATCTCTCATTCCCCAAAATGTTTCCTCTTTTATAGGACTTCAGAAACTAATCAAGACCCACTCAAATGGGTGGAGACATGTCATCCCCTAATCCAATTTAACAACCATTCTTAACTAAATCACATCAACCAGGGAGATGATCTCATTACAGTGTCAAATATACAGTATTGAACAGGAATTATTCTATCTTTAAGAAATTAGATTTATATTAAAACATGGCTTTTCCTAGGGGGCATACTTACTTTCAAACCAGCACAGAAGCCTACAGAGCACCATTCATTTGTTTAACCAGTGGAGAAGAGAGTGGAGTGCTCATCCACCAGTTCCTACTCCCCATAATTAAAGATTTCCCCAAGGTTAACTTCTGGTTTGTCCTCTAATGCTGACCTTGTGTATAAAATGCAAAGACACACAGCATGTACTTAAGTTTGGACTTTGTCGGAACAAGGTGAGTCTGAGATTATACAAACCTGTCCACCACTACTGCTACTCAAATCAGAGGTGTGATTCTAGTAGCACAGGGTTCCGGAGGTATCTCTTACAGTTTTTTGCTGGGAGAGTAAAATGATAAGACATTGGAGAAATTTCCCTGGGGAAATTTACTGATCCAAGAAAAAAGATTTACAGATACAGACACTGGGGGAATCTCAGTGTCACAGAGGCCGCTAGTTGCATACCCTAATATCTATTTCCTCTTCCTCCTCTGCAATGAGATCCCAATTTCACTTGAAGTATTAAGTGTCCGACTAAAAGATATATAGCCTCCTTACAGCTAGTTATGGCCACGTGTTTAAGTTCTAACCAAAAAAATAAATAAATAAGGATGTTGTATGGGTTTCTGGAAAGAAACTGAGGATTTACTTCATTTCCACCCTCATACTTCCTGTAAATGCAGATGCAGCGACAATGCCTTGAGCTTGAGATGGCATAGCAAGGTAGATGTTGCCTCTAACTATGATGATATGAAGTTGCCATGCAAGCTGTGGACTGCCATATCTTTACTTCTTTTATGTAAGGAAGAAAAAATATATTTTATTTAAAATTCTGTTATTTTGGCTTTTTGGGTTTTGTTTGTTTGTTTGTTTTGTTACAGTCAGCCATATCTAGTTTCATCTAATGCATCACATGAAATTTCTGGGACCTGCCACACCTCCCAGGTCCTGCCAGCAAAGCCTGCCAGTTGGCCAACACTGCCATACACACGGAGCTCCCACGTCAGCTTTCTTATGTCTCATTCTTAAATAGATTGGATAGTCTAAAGTCACCAGACATTTGGAAAAGTTTCTAATGTGAAAAACAGGTGCCAGAAAAAGAAACTCTGAAGAACACGAAATACTCCTGGAAGCAAAAGAAAACATCAACTTAAACTCACAAACAACATTAATATTTCAAGAGAAGTGAGAAGGTATATTTCACAACCATAAAACACTAACAAAATTCAAAATGTTAAAAAAATACATAAATAAAAGCATACTCAGAGAAATAAAAAGAGTTCTTAGAAATTAAAAATACGACAGCTGAAATTAAAAAAAAAACTCAACAGCTGAGCTGGAAAATAAAGTTGATGGAAAACTGCAACTCATTTCTGCTGTGTTACCTGCTTTCTCGGGTTGCCCTCCACTCATATACCCTCTCCTTCCGCTGTGCTATGCAAATCCTTCAAGACCTCAGCTCAAGCCTTCTGGATTGCACCTATCCCTGGTGATCTCTACCTTTTGGCCCTTCTCTATCCTTATAATCTGCACCATGTGTTTTACCACTTGCCTCCACTTTATCTGCCATTAGTCTCAGTATATGTCTGAATCCTCCAACAAGGTCAGAGCAGTATCTTACGCATGTTGGCATCCACAGTGATAGGCAAATCGTAGGAGCTCAGTAAACAATTGATAAATTTGTTAATAGGTTAATCTGATTCTTGATCAATTATCTTTTTATGATACCACATGATCAAGTTGCTTTGTGCTTTCATTCAAAAGAAAATTATTTTCTGAACACTCAAGTATTTATGAATAGAAAAACTTCCAGCTTTGCAAGGACAAGAGTAACTTGGAGGCCCACTTCATTGAATTAAGTATACTAATTCAATAAGGAAGAATGACTGTGCTTACTAAACAATCATAGTCCATGATTGCAAAATCAAGTCAACCCAGGGGAAAAAAAGTATCATGACACACTTTATGGCAAAGGTCCTTTTCTGTTCTTAATTAAACAATCATACAAACCAATTCATGCCACGTCTCACTATTATTTTCTAAATTCAGTGCAAACAGAATCAGGCTTCAACTGTAGAGAGAAGAATGAAGAACCTTCTGTTTCTGCCTTTGCTCTTTATAACATTTTCTTCTGCACTTCCTATAAACCAAAACATGGAAGATGAAGAAAACATGCAGCTGGCTCAGGTACTGTCTCAATATATGTTATTAATAGGCTATTAGTAAAAGCTGTATTTTGTCAATTGCCTTGGGACATAAAAAGGCAGCAAATTCCTACAAAAGAATCCTGAACATTCTTGTGAGGAGCTGCTTTTCATTTCCCTAGTTCTAAGATCATCAGAGAACTGAGTATGGGGTGGGTGGGGGCAGGAAAAGAGAGGATTTGCTACAAAGTAAGCAATGGTCACAAATGAAGGGATAGTCGGTGAAAGAAGAAAGGAGACAGTCCTGAGAGAAATAGAGAACTCTATAAAATCGTTCAAGACCAACTAGCAAACGCAAATCTATGGAACCCTGTTTCCCTAAATGCATGAAAAAATATATAGCTTTGGAGATTTCCTCTAAAAATCAGCCTGATTAATTTGCCATATTTGACTAAATCGATTAAATTTGCAAAATGGATAATGTAGAATTTGTTTCAAGGAAAAACCAGAATGAAAGTAACAACAAAAATATGTTAAGATGTATTATCATTTGACATGTAGAAGTTTGATTCTCTCCATGGAAGTCTGGAATTTTGTAGGCTGTGTGATTTGGCTGATTCTGATCACACATAGCTCAACTAATTTTTGGAAATTGAAAAAGCAAAATGATTGTTTTTTTCCCTCTTTGTTGCCTTCCCTTCTTCTTTTCTCCCTCACTCCTTCCTTCCCCACATGCCTTATTTCCTTTTTTACCTGCCTACTGCCAAAAAGGGATTTGGGGCAACTTTGTTTTATTTTAAGATGGAAGTTTTGCTCTCCTGTAGTCTCTGCTTTTTTTTTTTTTTCTCATCTTTTTCATTAGGCATATCTGGACCAGTTCTACTCCCTTGAAATAGAAAAGGGTGATCTCGTCCAAAGTAAGAACAGGAGTATTGTAGCTGGCAAAATTCAGGAAATGCAAGCATTTTTTCGATTGACAGTGACTGGAAAACTGGACTCGAATACTCTGGAAATCATGAAGACACCCAGGTGTGGAGTGCCTGATGTGGGACAGTACGGCTACACGCTCCCTGGGTGGAAACAACACAACCTCACATACAGGTAAGGCTTCTACCAACTTCTTTCCCCCTAATTCAAAGAGGCATGAATATAATCCCCAAGGAACAATGATAGTAATAGCTTATTCTACTGAGCAGTTCCTATGTGCACAGATTTCATTTATTTCATTTTCCAAAAAAACCTCTGACAGAGGTATAACTATTATTGCTACCTTAAACATAGAAAAACTGAAACAAAATGCTCTTTACTATAATCAAGCTTACACAGCTGTCGCCAGCTGGCTCCAGCAGATGGGTCTCATCTAACCTCTGCTATGCCCATAAAAACTTGGGATCAGAGATATACTGCCATATAACTGCAGAAGCATGAAGGCCAGAGTGGAGTATGCTCAAGGGAAACCAGGAAAGATCCGGGAGGACAAGCCATTCACCTTAGATAAGTGGAAAGATCCCTGACTCTAAGAATTGTCAATCTCAATGGGTCTCTGGAGCAATGTATGGAGTTTGCCTCCAGACATCTCAAGGAACAAAAGATAAGCTCACTGACAGAAAGAGGATGAAATGTGGCCTTAATTTAGACCTCAGGTCAAGTTACCTTGACAACCACTCTAGTTCCCTCCTGGCCCTAAAATATCTCTCTATGTTGATCTCCCTCCATCTCATTGGGTTGTAGGACCTGAGATAAACATAGGCTTGGCAAGACAGGGAATGTAAACAAGAAGGAAATCTTTTCTCTGAGTAACTTTTTTTGGCTCTCAAGTCACACTCTTAATACATTATATATGTGTGAACCATTTCTGTAAACCATTCAAGAAAATAAGTCCCAAATCTTTATCAAATGCATTTATAATATATTCATATACACCGTAAACCAAACACACCTTACTTAGGGTGTGATCTTAGGGAAGTCATTTGACCTCTTTGTGGTCATTTGTTAATGTGTTATAATACCATCTGATCCATAAAGGAGATGAGAGGATTGACTTATATAGCATATATAAAAGTACTTTTAAGTAGTACTGTGCTATACAAATGAAAATAATACTACTATACCAAAATACATTTTCTGTGGCATGTGTGTGAATATATGCATGCATAATCAGCAATTGATATGTTTTTGTTAATTTTCAAGAATAATGAACTACACCCCAGATATGCCAAGAGCTGATGTGGATGAGGTGATTCAAAAAGCTTTAGAAGTATGGAGCAAGGTGACCCCACTAAAATTCACCAAAATATCTAAAGGGATTGCAGACATCATGATTGCCTTTAGGACCCGAGGTAAGGTTTTTCAATAAAAGACAAAAGTCTGACTATTTTAATCTCAGGAAGTTTGACGAGGCTGATTTTTTCTACATGAATTGTATCTAGTCCATGGTCGGTGCCCTCGCCATTTCGATGGTCCCTTGGGAGTCCTTGGCCATGCTTTTCCTCCTGGCCTGGGTCTGGGTGGAGATACTCACTTCGATGAGGATGAAAACTGGACCAAGGACGGTGTAGGTGAGCCCAATTTTCTGTATGAACAAAATTTTAGTTTAAAGATCTTTGAAATGAATAACTTTGCAATCAGTTTCTTTTTTTTACCCTAAATTTCACCACAATTTTCCACATTCCAAAATGTCATTGATGGAAGTGTTCAATACATATACACAAAAAAGTATGCTTGCACAGCTCAATGCTCTCATAAAGTTGCTAATCTACTTATGACCAGAGCAGTCTTCACTTATTCATACTTTGATTTGCACACCTGTAATACCTGAAGGTCCACTATGTTCCTGGAACTATGCAAGGTGCTGCACGGACCACAAAGTTGTACTAGAAAAATTGCAGCCCATGGTCTCAGGTGGTATAGAAAGCCTTGCTCCACATGCCCATCATACAAGGTGGAATGTGCTGCATGTTATACTGAAGTTAAAGGCCGTTTTTGGCTCAGGGATTGAAAGAAAATACTAGGGATGAAACTAGTAATTGAAGGATGGTGTGCAGTTTTAGTCCATAGAGAGCCTATTTAAAAGTATGAATTTCCCCTTCTAATTCTTGCTGATCTGCCATGGAATTAGACTGCAGACTCATTGCTTCATATGAAGTGGGTTTATTTTATTTCTTGTAATGGGCTTACCTGGCACCTAAACATGAGGTGCTTTATTACTTTAAAAAGAAAAAAAAAACAAAGAATTTACTACAGTTACTGTGTGTACCTCAAAGGAGCAAACTCAGTAGACACTCAGTTTTACCCAAACATTCTGTCTTCCAGAGTCCCAGAAAAGAAGAGGCTGCAGCACTGCTGATAGGTAGCATAAAAGGTTACAGTTCATTCCAGACCAAATGACTCTAATAGCTCATTTCGGTCAGTTTTACGGTGTCTGCAAGATTGAAAGTCTGAGGTTCAAAATGGTCCATAGCCACTCACTCCTCAGTCTGAAGATATGAGGCAATTTGTTCTTCCAAGTGCTACTGAACAAGGAGGGTGAAGGAGTCAGATACTGGCTGGGTTTCAATCAACAGGGGAAATCAGGGATCAGTTGCGCCATTGCCAATGAATTAGCATCACAAGCAGATGAAGGATATAGGACACTATTGTCATCCAAACAACCCAAGAGTCTAATGTACTATGTCTCTTGAGCATCTTCTGGTAAGACATTTCCTAATATTTCTTTGTATTTGGCCTAAGGACAGTATGGATGTGCCCTAGCAGGAAGTTATAAGAAATATCCTCATACTTGCCAGGGTCAGAATGGCTCCCCTTGCTCAGCTGGGCTTTCCTTTCATATCCAGAGGTTGAGCTCAGTCAAAGATTTCACCGCCCTTTTATTCCAATTAAATCCAATAGTTAGCAGTAATTGCTATTATTCATACTGCTTCAAGCCCTCTGCCATAAGGTGCAGGTCGGGAAACATTATTAAAAAATCCAAAGATTCTCAGCCCCAATTTGGCAAGGCTTGCTTGAACAAGGCAGCAGATAAATACAACCCTCAACTAAGTTTTGGGTGGACAACCATGCAGCAATTCCAAAAAAGAGTTATCATCTGACCTCTTTGTTATATTCCCTCAGGGTAAAAAAATCTGAGCCTTTGGTGACGCCCAGTAGTATAACTCTTAGCTCACTAACATAAAAGAAAAAACACTTTTTGTTCTCTAATAAAAATATAAAACATCAAGCATAAGTAATCTCTGATCAGTTGGGGTTTTGCAAAATATTCTCTCCCTTGTTAGAAAATGTAGTTTCTTCTATGAAAGTAGCATAAATGTAACTTCCTAAAGAATAATAAACAATAGTCATCTGTTAATTCCACTGCTTCCCAAGGGAAGGGCAAGCCACTACATGGTGACATCAGAAGATTAAACCCACACAGAAATTTTCCCAAGAGTCTTTCAGAGGAAGGCCAAGGGCAAACCTATGTGTGAATGTGTGGTGCCATTAAACAAACTGAAACAGGCTTTACAGACACTACTGATACAGTGTCATGATGTGGTTAGCAGTTTAGTAGAGTTTGGTTCCTTTTGAGGCTTCCCATTTACTAGCTGAGGGACCCTGCTATAGTTAACTTTCTTAGTCTCTATTCTTTTATCTGTAAAATAAGGATAATAATGCCCCTTTTGCAGAAGAGTGGCACAAGTTACCTGTAAGAAAGGTGAAAGTACCTTGCAAAGCAGTTGCCTACAATGAACTCAGAAAGTGCCTGATATTGATGATTATGTTGGTGATTATTAATATTGATGGTGATTGATATGATGATTAGGGCAGATGGCATTCTAGTCAGAGGAAAAAATGTTCATGAAGATACAAAGTTACAATGCATAAATTTATATATTGTCACATCTCCAAAAAGTCGTAGATTTGTCATATTTTTCCTGTGATTTCTGAGGGTCTATAATGTTATTGGCATATGATAGATATTCCACATATTTGGTCAATGAAGTCATTTGACAACCATTTATTGAACATCTACCATCACCCAGATTCTGGGTAAATCCTATCATATAAGACACAGAGCATGACCTCCAAGGGTTTACAGTCTAAGGACACACAGATAATCAAATAGCAATTAAACCAGTGTGATCAGTACTGGGATGAAGGGAACCATGGTATGTGATAGGAGCATGCATGCATTATTCCAACCCAGATCCAAGAGTGATGCCAAAGTTGAGATGTGAGGACTAAGCAGGAAGTAGAAAGGCAAAATGGAGCAAAGATTGGGGTTAAAGTAATTCAGAACACAGTGGTAAGGAAGACAGTGTCTATATTTTAGATCCACACATAATCTTTGAGACCAATGGAAGAAAGGTTTGTTTGATCTGGAACTGAAATTTTCTGTAGTGCGTAATCTAATTCAACCTGTGTGTATAGCTCATTCGAACAATTGAAACACAGGAAGCACAGAATAAGAAAGAGGACTTTTAATGTGTATAGATTATTATAATGCCTGGAAACATCCTAGACTATACTAAGCAGACAATCAAAAACTATTGGCAAAGTCCCCTGAGGGAGGCAAGAAAGACTAAGGAACTATTAAACCTTACCATCAGGGAATCCCCTGATACTGTGTCAAACCTCAGGAATACCCAAATCATGAGGCTTTCTCTTGTGAAGCTTATGTAGGTAGCAGAGAAGCTTAGACTACCTATAGGCAGACCTAAGAGTTACTTCTGCAGGACCTCTTTTGTTGCTCAGATGTGGCCTCAGTCTCTCTAAGCCCAACTCTGCAAGTGAAATCATTGCCCTCCGCCCTACATGGGACATGATATCCAGGGGTGAAGTTCTCCCTGCTGACATGAGCGATGACTCCCAGGGATGAATCCAGACCTGGCACCTTAGGATCAACAATCCCATCCTGACTAAAATGGGGAAAAGAAGTGTAATTAATAAAGTATCAGTGGCAGAGAGAGTTCAAATAGAGTCGAGAGGCTACTCTGGAGGTTGTTCTTAATGCAAGCTTCAGGTAGACCTTGCTACCTATGGTAACTTGCCAACCCCCAATTAGGACCATTCCAGCCAATCCTAAAGAACACCTAGGGCAATATATAAGATTCGACAAGGGTTCCAGGCACTAGAGTAACTTCCCAGAAACCTACAACTTCCAGATGGGTCCCTTGTCCAGATAAGTCCTGAAACCTAGCCCAGCCTCTCCAGAACATCAGATAGTCCTATCTCCCTACCCCATATTAGTGATAGGCCCTTCCAATATGAAAAATTTAGAATTGCCATAGCCTAAACAACCCCAAAGAGAGGTATGGAAAGATCAAAGGTGATGGTGGAATTATACATAGAAGATAGGACTTAACAAATGAATACGATTGCTGAATCATTAAATTGATATCTGTTTTAGACTCCAGTATTTTAGAGCAGCTAGAAGTAAAAATCCAAAATTGTGAAATTGTAACCCATGTCAAAGTGTGAAATATGTTCTACAACTGATTGTGTTGCTGTGCTTTGAAGTATATAGCTTTTTTTGTATGTATGTTATTTTTCACAAAAAAAAAGAAAGAAAAGAAAAGTAGATTGTGATCATAAAAGAATATTTAAGCCCTCTAGCCTCCTATTTTCTGGAGCAGCTAGAAGGAAAAAATCTGAGAGAATCGTATGGTAGCCCATGACAAACTCTGGGATCTACCCTGTAACCGCTTTTTGCATGGCAGGCGAGAGCTCTGCCTGCTGAGCCACCGTGGCCCGCCCTGTAACCACTTTTTGAAGAGTACTTTGAAAACTACTCCTTTTTTATTTCTTTGCTCTCTCTATATATATGTTACACTATACAATAAAAAAGTTTTGAAAAATTGAATTAAAAGTAAACAAACAAAATGAACAGTGGTGATGGAGGACATATAGTATAGGAGGGAAAGAAATATTTGAGTCATTCTTGGTAAGAATTCATGCTGTCATTATGGGAGATAAAAAATCATGAAAAGGTTCCACAATAAAACTGATTTGAATGTTAAAAAAAAAAAGTGGAGCAAAGAGAGTGTGGAAGAGTGTTTGACACAGAATATTCCAGACCAATTCAAATATTAGAATCGTGGCGAAAGAAAAGTCTGTAGGATTCGGACTATAGGAGGTCTTGAAAGCCAGGAGGAAAGTTTGTACTTTATTTAGAAGACCTGACTTTGGATTCGTTTTTTAACTATTCACTTGTCCAACTCCTTGACCAAAGACAATGCTAAAGCCAGCCAGGCCAGGGGCAGCAGTAGAGGCCAAGAGCAGGAAAGCATCAAAGACCATGAAATGGTCCTTTCCCATTCCCTAAAAGTGAAGTGCTTTGTGTAAAAATCACTACACATGGCTCCATTACGAAAAATACAGCCTTTTCCTTAGGCTCCTTGGGCTTAGTTGCAAATCCAAGAACAGTCTTTAGGACTAAATAAATAAAAAAGCAATTCCAACATGCATGGTAAGACTTCTGATATGAGTTAAGTACAAGATAATATGGTTATATGTCTTGCATCTAACCATTGTTTCATCCATTTAAACAACTGGACATTAATTAGCCAGTATTAAGTACTCACTATTGCTAGGCACTTTATCAGTCAATAAAAATAAAATATGATTAAGACATGGTCCTTGTACTTAAGGAGTGCGTGGCTTGGTGAAAGAAGTAGGCAATGCAGCCCTCTATGTGCTATGGCAGAATTAAGCACTGAGTCTATGGCATCCCTTAGAGGTGCATTTAGCTTGGAATGGATAGGAAGTAGGGGGATAAGGGAAGCCTTGAGAAGAAGGTAACCAACCATATAGGAGAGTTCCGAGGAATACGTAAGATAGCTAGACAAAGAAGGGATGGAGAAGACAATATTCCTGGTAGATGGATTAGAACACGACACAGATGAGAAATTGCAAGTGATACAATATGACGGGCTCATGGAATATGAAAACAAAATATGAGCCTGGAAAAAGTCAGGTACTAAATCATGGAAAAACTTGTTCCCGTAGAGTATAGTGTCCCAACAACCAAAAAAGTGATTGCTTCTATTTTTTTAATACTATCCATTTCTGAGACACTTGGTTTCAGCCATTTGCTTTCTCTGGGTTATACTTCTTCATGTATGTGACTAACAATAATCACTAATGTTGGAATATTTCCCAGATAAATAATGGTACATAAGTTTTAAGCAACACCTGCTGTATAGCCTTTCTCCTTTCTCTTACTTTCTAATATCAGATACAGCCATTCTCCTTTTGATTGATTCATACTTTTTTCCCCTGTTTTTGTTAAGGACTCAACTTGTTTCTTGTAGCTGCTCATGAATTTGGTCATTCTCTGGGGCTTTCTCACTCCAATGATGAAACAGCCTTGATGTTCCCAAATTATGTCTCTCTGGATCCTAACAAGTACCCACTTTCTCAGGACGATATCAGTGGAATTCAGTCCATCTATGGTGAGCAAAATTATAAATCTGACTATACATGAACTCCATAGGAAGCTTTCCAGAAGGGAAGTTGAGAAAATCACTTCTTGAAATATTATCGTAAAGAAGCTATTCACTTGGGTAAGATCCTTCCGTAAGCATATTTCCTCATTCCTTCTTCATTCACTGTGGTATTTCTTTTCTCATCAAAGGAGGTTTACCTAAGGCAACTGCTAAGCCACAGGGAACCACTGTGCCCCATGCCTGTGACCCTGATTTGACTTTTGATGCTATCACCACTTTCCGCAGAGAAGTTATGTTCTTTAAAGGCAGGTAAACCCATCCCCTTAAACATCTTGATTTCCTATGAGGATTCTTCTTTTCAAAGAATTTAGGGAGGAAAAGGGAATCATGAGGCTAGTGAGAATGTGTGTCTTTTATTTTTCATTTTATAAATTCCTATACTATTTGAATGTTTTACTATGTATATACATCTCTCTTGTTCGGTAATTTACTTTTTAAATATTTGTAAGCAATTTTAAAAATTGCCGTTATATAAAAAGGTGAAGTAGAGTCTACTTTCAGTGACTTCTTAGCCAATATAACACTGTACCAGTGGTGTTCAGGAGCCGCTCATGCCAGCTCAAGCACCAGTTGTTAAGTTTTGGGGGATTTTGCAAGCATCACATTGGTAGCCGCAAATAGACATAGTATTTACACCCTGGAAATTGGCACATGGTAAAAGCTACTTCTTTTTCTTACCTGAAGAGCCAATTGTTAAACATTTATCAGCACACCACTGACCATTCCTTAATGTTGCATCAGTAAAATGTTAGTGATAGCAAGAATTCTCTTCTTTCACTATGTATACTTTATTGGATCTGAATGTAATCATAGTGAGTCCATCATTTATACTGTGACCATATTTTCAGAACAATTTATCCAGACATACACCATCTGCACGTATATAGGGGAAAAGGAAAGAATATTTGAAATTGGACTCCTTGTACCCATCATTGTAGTTACGTGCTATCACCCCTGTGCTCCTAACTGCAGAGGCTGGGAGACTACCTATTAGGTTATCAAAGAAGGGCTGTCTGAATGGGGAAGGAAATGGAATATAAAGATTTAAGTCCTGTTCACAGACTCAGAATTTTACAGCCAGAAGGGAAATTCTGAGAGATTATTTTGACCTTCCAATGCTATCATTTCTTCATTCCAATAAAGGTCAACATCAAAAAGTTCCTCTTAGAATACCAACACTTCGGGTGTTTCTGCTTGGGCAAAAATAAGGCCATTAAGCACTCAGAACTATTTACAAGATATTCATGGGTTGTTTGCTACTCTGAGTACCCAAGGAAGGGGGAACCATGCATCTCTGACTTCAGTAGTGTAAAGGGTAGGACTGAGCTCACAAAACACTGAAATTTGCTGGAGGAAAATTGTGTTGTTTCTGCAAATTATTTGAGGAAAACACCAACCAGTTATACAAAAGACAAGTTTAAGATTGCAATGCTTTCATTGGCGTAGATAGACATATACGCTGTATGTGCAAAGTGTTTTCTGTTTACCAGGCACCTATGGAGGATCCATTATGATATCACTGATGTTGAATTTGGATTAATTGCTTCATTCTGGCCATCTCTGCCAGCTGATATTCAAGCTGCATATGAGAACCCCAAAGATAAGATTTTGATTTTCAAAGGTAACTTTGTGCATCAACATTCTTCTTTTCACTCTTGATACATAAACTGGATAGTAAATATGCTAGTGTAAGGAATATAATCTTCATGTGTCAGCCAAATTGACATGGCTTCTGCCCTGACTTTAAGTGCTTGTTGTAATGAAAAACTATCAAGGGGTTCTCTGGGTCTGTGAAGGTAAATGCCATCCCAATTGCACAGGGTTAAAAGAAACCTGCATGGTTTTGTTTGGTTTTTAATTATACGTCTGTCTCTCTTTTTGGTTCCCATTTTCCTAGGGTTGTCAAGTTTAGCAAATAAAAATACAGAACATCTAGTTAAATTTGAACTTCAGATTAAACAACAATTTTTTTTTTTAGTTTAAGTATGTTCTATGCAATATTTGGGATATACTTTTTCCAAAACTTTTTTGTTGTTTATCTGAAACTCAAATTTAACTAGGCATCCTGTATTTAATCTAGCAACCTGACTTTTTACATGGCTTCTATCAGATTTGCCTTTGAGAGCATTTGGGGGCTGAACTTGAGGAGAATAGTCCAAACATTTTGGTGGATGTACCAATTAAAAGCAATCAATATGGTTAAACCAACTGGAAAAAGTATGTACATGATTGATCATAGTTATATATTATATGCATAATGTTAATGATAAACCACAAAAGAAAATGGCAAGAATAAACTGGGACATAAGATTATTATATCTCCAAACATTGAAGCTGAAGATATTATTAAACTTCTTAAGGCATTTATTTTTCCCACTAGATATAGATCAGAAGATAATTACTTTCTCTCCACCTAGATGACAACTTTTGGATGATCAGAGGATATGCTGTTTTATCAGATTATCCCAAATCCATCCAAACCCTTGGCTTTCCAAGATATGTGAAGAAAATTGATGCAGCCATCTGTGATCAAAATACAAGAAAAACCTACTTCTTTGTGGATATTTGGTGCTGGAGGTAAGTTTAAAGAGAATTTACTCCTTGGCATTATTCTGGAGAAAAACATTCACGTAGCATCACAATGACATAGACAAAAATAAAACTAACCTGTAGTCTTCTTAATGTGAATTATGTTGAAGGCAATCTCTGGCAGATGACATTTACCATACCAAAAAGTAGTTCCATGAGTCCAAGATCTTTCTCCAATTTAAAACACAAAGATAAGATAAAATAAGAAAGTTGGTGGTGCTAACCAAATTTCTAATGGCATACAAACAGCCAGACCAAATCTCTGTAAGCCCTCATTTTGATTTAACAGTGCCTCGGAACAGCATTGTTTTAGTTTCCTAGGCTGCTCAAAGCAGATAAAGAAATGTGTGGTCTTTAACAATGGGAATTTATGAGCTTCCACACTTCGTTTTCAGACTCAGAAAAATGTCCAAATCAAGTTTGCATCAGGTGCTGACTTCTTTCCGAAGACCAGCTGCCCACACTCCTGGCTGCCTCTGTCACATGGCAAGACCCAGGGAGCCTTTGCTGGCCTCTCCCTTCCCTTCGGGTTTCCTTGTTTTCAGTTTCTTACTTCCATGTTGGTTCTTTCTCCCTCTCTGTATTTATCTTGTTTATAAAAGACTCCAGTAAAAAGATTAAGATCCCCCCCACCCCTACACCGAGCCACACCTTAACTGAAGTAACCTAATCAAAACATCCTACATCCAATAGGATTATATCCACAGGAGTGGATTAGCTTTAAGAAAACAATTTTCTGGGGTTCATACAATTCCAAACCAGCACAAGCACCAATCTGACAAATGATGCAACTTTTCCCATATTTCTTGTTTTGAAACATTGTAAATGATTCATCCAAACATAATCTTGGTACATTTTTCCTATTGATAAAATTACTTCTCCTCTACAAGGCCCTACTTATTCCCCACATCCCTGCTGACTACAAATTGGGGATTAAAAAAATTAAGCTCCTCAAAACAAAGATACACTGGGAACCATTCAAATCTATTTATGCAGGTATGACGAAATGGCCCAAACCATGGACAGAGGGTACCCAAAGAGAGTGGTAAAACACTTCCCAGGAATTGGTCTCCGAGTTGATGCTGCTTTCCAGCATAAAGGTAAGCGTCAATGTCTAAACTTGTAGGACGCTCCAAAGACTTTATGGATTGAAAGAACACAGTGCAAAAGTTTAAAAGTCTTCCTTTCAATGTAACTTTACTACTGTTGAATACATGTAATAAGCATTGACCCAGCAGGTATTATCACGGACTGAATCAGTAAATCCTGAATTATATTCTCTTAAATTATACTTTACAAATCCATGTAAAAAGTACCAAAAACAGTTTTAACTCATTACTGTTCCAAGACACCTCCCTAAACAAACTCCTGAAGATCTTAAATGTGAAAAGTGACTTAAAAACATGAACTGAACAATGATTTGCAAA
The DNA here is from genome assembly GCF_023851605.1 of Tamandua tetradactyla. Lineage (NCBI taxonomy): Eukaryota > Metazoa > Chordata > Mammalia > Pilosa > Myrmecophagidae > Tamandua > Tamandua tetradactyla. Next base: position 40,170,871 of record NC_135334.1, read on the forward strand.
CTTTAATGTATATAGTTTAATATTAAACTATGGGGTTTGTGTGTAAAAACTAAAAATTTTTCAGCCCTGTCCTCAGAGTTTCTAAGCAGTAAGATTATGAGACCCAAGAACCTGAAGTTTTAAAAGAATTTCAGATAATTCTAATGTACACGATTAAGCTATGTATTTTCCAAAATACCAGCCTGGATCATATGGTAATCAGGAGTCTAAATATAATTTTTAGTGACACAATCTTTTATTCCAGTGTTAAACCCAGAACCTCAGAATATAAAACAGGTAAAATCAGAGCAGCTCTATGAAAAAGGGGGTGTAGGGCCCACAGCCACACCCACAGAACCTTCTCCTAACCCCCACTGAGACATTGTTGTATCTTAGTTTGAGAACCTCTGGCATCAACTACTGACCAGAGTCTCTTGCATTAATTGGCTAGAAAGGAAGTCCCTCACAACTCATGTTTCATACCATGACTCTCTTCTTAGAGAAATAAAAATAAGAGGATTGCCCATGTTTCAGCAATAAAGGGAAATGCATCTACATAATTCCAGAAGTTTCTCTGCCCTCCATAATGTTGAATTATTTTACTCTATCCTCATAAAAGAAAATAGTGTGGAACCTTATATAGTTGTGCCAGATAACGAATAGTGCTTCTCTCTCTCTAGGATTCTTCTATTTCTTCCGAGGGTCAAAGCAATTTGAATATGACCCTAAGGCAAAGAACATTACCCGAATGATGAAAACCAATACCTGGCTTCAATGCAAAAAGCCATTAAACCCATTGTCTGGTTTTGATCTCTACGAGGAAAGAATACATTCACTAGCAGTGGAGGTATTTTATCATAAGAGCCTAAACTTACTTGTTTTCACTATTGCTCATCTGCTGAAAAAAATCTAGTTATTAATAAATTGATAGACCTGAAATAAATGTCAAGAGGTCTTTTCATCTGAATTCTGACTTTAAGAAGAATGGAAACCTTCTTGAAAAGCAAGTTACCAGTCTTAGTTCTAAGTATCTGTTTGATATAGATTCTACAGCCATTTTGAACACTCTGATGCTTTTAGGTGGAATTTATCATGTCTAAACAAAATCTCTCACTGTACTGTAAGCTTATCTCATGCCTTTGTAGTCTTGGAGAAGTAGGATTTATGCCTTATAGTGTAGCAGAGAGGATTAACATAAAACCTGCGGAACTACTTGGGAGTAGATGGCATTAGGGTGGTGGCAGCAGTAAGCTGCTTTATGTTATCTGATTTATGTAGAACAGTCTGAGAGGAAGAGAATGTTTGTGTACCCTAAATGGTTATTTTAAGTACGAAGGAAGAACACTGAAAGATAAGAACTTTGTTCCCTCAGGATATGCATGCATGCCTATTGTCATCCTGCAGTATATAACCAGGATCCGGTTAAGAATAAAATTGTCTTAAGTCTGTCTGAAGTAAACTCAAGCTTCAGACTCCCTGAGCCCATCTGTGTCTTTCTTTCTTTCCTTCCTTCCTTCCTTCCTTCCTTTCTTTCTTTCTTTCTTTCTTCCTTTCTTCTTTTGTCATTCCTTAATATCCTTCGAGCACCATTTCATAGCAAGCAACATTATAGTAACTAAATACTGAAGACATTTATTAAACCAACCTTTACCTTCGATTTTGTCTGGACCTTTGGAGTTTGAGAAGCCCAATAAGCCACATCCCTGTCCCTACCCATGTTCTGAGCCTACTCAGAAATAACATAAAATAATAAGGCAGCTGAAAGATCAAAATACCACCTTTAGTACCAGTAACACTTGTCTTGGAGAACGCATCTGTAGACAAGCAGATTTCCTAACATCACATCCAGAATGAGCCAGACATACCCATACTCGTGGCAGGAACTGGAAAGCACCAGGAATCCCCAAAAGTTATCTAAGAAGAATGTGAGCTTCCTACAGGCTTCCAGGAGCCCAAAGAGAAAGCTAGGAGGATGGTGCGCCCAAACACACCAATCACCCAAAGGGAGGGTGAGAGCCTGGATAGATGCAAAAAGTGCTACACTAGAGGTAATCCCTTGACAATTAATGAAATATCAGGAGTAGAAGAGTTCCCCCACTAGCCCCCCAAATATAGACCAATACATTGAACCATCTCAAAGTTACAATTGAGTTTTGTCTGCACTTGTCATATACAAGAAAAACAGGGATTTCCTATCTGTGTTTGAGATATATATAGGTATCACCTGAACCTGAGCCTATGCATGGAAATTTCCTGTTCTTTTTGTTTCACCACGTATCTGTTGAGTTGCTAATTTCTTATATTTAGGTTTTACTTTTACATCTTCAAAGCTAATGCTTATGAAAGCTTTTAATGCATTTTTTGACCAAAAGATGTTGGACGAGCAGTCCAATGTGGTCCTGATGAAGTGACAGATTGAACAGGTCTCAACAGCTCATCCCCACACCTTCATTTTACCTTGATTTCAGTGTTCTTAGATTCCTGGAAATAAAGGGTACATAAGAGCATTACTGCATGTTTTGAAACGGAAAGTAAGTTTAAAGAAGCACATCTTAGGATCTAGCAAGCAGTAGATAGTGATTGCAAAAAATAGTGCTGGAACAATTGAATATCCACACATATATATATACATTTTAAAACTCAGTTTTAACCTCACATTATTCACAAAAATGAATCCAGATGGGTCATAGACTTCTAAATATAAAAGCTAACAATATAAAACTTCTAGAAGAAAATAAAAGAAAATTTTCTGATCTTTGATTACACAATAATTTCATGGGGGCGGGCATAAAAAACATGAAAGATAAAAAAAATTGATAAATTAAATTTCATCACAATGAAAATTTTTTCCTTTTCAAAAGACAATATTGGGGTGCATGGGTGGTTCAGTGGTAGAATGCTTGCCTTCCATGCAGGAGACCCAGGTTCGATTCCCAGACTACACACCCCAGAAAAAAAAAAAAAAAGACGATATTAAAAAAATAAAAAGTCAAGCCACACAGTTGGAGAAAATATTTTCAAACCCATATCTGATAAAGAACTCGTATCCAAAATATATAAGGAGCTCATTTTTTAAATGGCCAAAATATTTGCGATATGAGTGGCAAAAGAGTTTATGAAAAGATGTTTAACATTATTAGTCATTAGGAAAATGAGGATTAAAACCACAGAGAGATATCATTACATACCCACTAAACAGTTAAAATACAAAAGACTGAAAATACCAAGTGTTGTCAAGAATGCAGAGTAAGGAACTCTCTTACTGTGTTGGTGAAGATGAAAGTCTATGCAGCCCCTATGGAAAATGGGTTGGCAATTTCTTATGAAATTAAACATATGTTTATCATGTGATCCAACAATCCCATTTCTAATTTTTACTCAAGAAAAATTAAAACATGCCACACAACTAGAGGGAAGTACCTGAAACTACTGAACTGTGTTCCAGTAGCCTTGATTCTTGAAGTCGACTTTATATAGCTTTTACAATGTAACTGTGTGATTGTGAAAACTTTGTGTCTGATGCCCCTTTTATACAGAGTATGGACACATGAGTTAAAAAATAAGGATAAAAAATAAATAAATAATGGTGGGATGGATAAGGGGTTAAAAAAATTGGGTAGATTGAAATACTAGTGGGATATATGTTTTTTTTTTCCTTTTGATTTCTCTTTCTGGAGTGATGCAAATGTTCTAAAAATGATCATGGTGAGGAATACACAACTATGTGATGATATTGTGAGCCATCGTATACTATGGATAGACTGTATGTGTGTGAAGATTTCTCAATTAAAAAAAAAAATGCCACAAAGATGTTTGTCCATGATGCTCATGGTAGCTTTATTTAGTTGGCTAAAACCTGGCTAAAAATGCTAATATTTGTTAATTAGTGAATGGATGAACAAATTGTGGCACAACCATACAGTGGAAAACTACTTAGCAATAAAAAGGAACAAACAATTGATACATGTGGAATATGAATGACTCTCAAAAGCCTTACAGAAAGTGAAAGAAACCAGACACAAAAGACTACATATCACATAATTCTATTTATGAGACAAATTAGAAAAGGCAAAACTACAGTGACAGAAAGCACATCACTAGTTGCTGGGCCAGGAGTGGAGAAAAGAGATTGACTGCAAAGGGTTTTCAGTAAAATTTATGGGGTATGAAAATGGTTTATATCATGATTGTGGTGATAGTGACACATTTATACATATATATGTATTTCAAAACTGTATACATTAAATTAGTGAATTTTATTATATGTCAATTATACCTCAATAAAGCTGATTTTAAAAAAGAAGAATGGCTTGACACCTAAAATGTAGTAGATTCTCAAATGTTAGTAAATTTGTTTTTGTCTCCTTGCACCTCTCTCCTCAGTTCAGTGGTAAAAATAAATACCTGTGATACTATAATTTAGAGAACATTTGAAATTGCACTCAGATTTTCTTATGTCCTTGATTTTAAAAAAACATTCATAGGAGAGGACAAGAGATCACCATGAAAATAATCCTATTTTGACCCAGTAGAATATATAGGAAGGAGGTTTTCTGAGGCAGATATGAATATTAAAGAGATAATAAAGATTTATCAGTATAATCCTGAAGTCAGGTAATTTCACTCATCCTTTGAAATTTAAATAAACTTGGCTTCCAAAATTTTACAAGGATTCCAGTGCCCTCCACAGAGCAAATAGGGTCGGGGTGGGGGGCAACTGAAATCGAATGTGAGGTATCCTTACTTTTTTAAAGTCTTTAGGCAACCCACCTCTAAAGCACTTCCCTGCCACTTTTCTCCACACTCTCCAGCCTCCTGTTCGTCTGTCTGACCCCGTCTCTTCCCCTCCCTCAATGAGAGACCCAATTTCTTATTTATTTAAAAACCCAATTTGTTTTTTTTTTTTTTTTTTTTTTTTTTTTTTTAAGAAAGACAGAGAAGGAAGGAAGGGAGGAAGAAAGGGAAACATCTTTAAACATTTTCTTATTTTATTATATTTTGTTTGTTTGTTTGTTTTTTACATGGGCTGGGGCCGGGAATCGAACCGGGGTCCTCCGGCATGGCAGGCAATCACTCTTGCCCGCTGAGCCACCGCGGCCCGCCCCCAATTTGTTTTTTAAATGCGGTGCAGCTAAGCTGTATCTTTGTTTTATTGTCTCTGTTAAACATGTGGTCAGAATCTCCTCTTCCTTGTAAAATCAGTCTTAACAGGGTATTTTTTTTCTCCTAGAATGGAGCACCAAATTCACTTTCACCTTGTTTCATAAAGAAGGCATTTTCATTCCCATTTGCTAGCTCAGATGGTAGGTAAGTGTGGGGGCTCTGGAGCCAGACTGCTCAGGTCTGGGGTTCAGCTACTCTACTTATTAGTGTGGAAACTTCAACAAGTTTGCCTCTCCTGCCTCAGTTTCCCCATTTTTGAAAGAAGATAATGAGTGTCCAGCTCATAGAGCTGTTCAGAGCCAGGGTCACTAGTCTTCAGAAGTGCTTAGGATCAGTATTTCACATATAGTAAGTGTTCAATAAGCATCAGCCATAACTTGTAATTACTTATAATTAGGTACAGTAAGACATTTATCAAAAACTACATACAGGGTGGGCCACAGTGGCTCAGCAGGCAGGAATGCTTGCCTGTGATGCCAGAGGACCCGGGTTTGGTTCCCGGTACCTGCCCACATTAAAAAAAAAAAAAAGCTACAAACAATTTGAGAAACTGGAAGCTGAATTCAGAGTTTCTCATAATTGAAATAAAATGTGAACAAATTGTTTCCCTATTGTACCACACACTAACTGGGAATAAATTAACTGGAACAACAAAAAGAATGGGCTCTTCCTTTGCCCCTCTGATCCAGTCTTAAAAGAAAGAAAAATCTTTTAAAACAAGCATGAACAAGACTATGTTGACCCTAGTCAGTCATTCTGGAGAGTTGATCAGCTGAGGTGGAGCAGAAATGAATTCACACAGAGAGAATGTATTTGAACTTCTCCTTGCCTGAGGATAAAGACAGAAACTCATCATAATCCTTCCATTGCTCACGGGGACTTTCTTAAGACACTCACTTGAATGAATCATTTGTCTCAGAGATGAAAACAAGTTGTTTTTTGTCTTGAAGTTATTTTAGATTCATGACATATTATTACCTTGAAATTCAGTCCTTTGTGATCAGAAATAGAGAATCTTAAAAAGATAGATCAGTAGCTACGAAATAATTTAATTCACCCAAACAAAATCATAATTTTTTTTTTTTTTTAACATGGGCAGGCACCAGGAAACAAACTCAGGTCTCTGGCATGGCAGGTGAGAACTCTGCCTGCTAGGCCACCATGGCCCACCTATAAGATTTAATTTCATATCCACTTAACTATCAAAAAATCCATGCAAAATCACAGGAAAATAAAAATTCAACTGTTACTGATATGAATCAATTAGTATTTGGTTTGAAGATCAAGAAAATATGAACAAAGAAATCAATAATTAATTTAAGACTTTCTTAATGTGGAATTAAATATTTCTCTTAACAGAGAAATATTTCCAGATGACCACTATTTATTGCTCCTCATAGTATTTATTATTTAACTGAACATCATGCCAGGTTTGATTTTAATCTTGAGAGTGAACATTTTATTGATATTTGGCCCTCTCTTCTAGATTATAGTGTTCAATTTTATTGGCAATAAATAGTACAAAATTTCATTTCAAAGCTTTTATTTATTTACATATTCATTTATTTATATATGGCAAATTGAGCTCAGCATTTCAGACTTCCTCTACTATTTTTAAGAACTTGGAAGCAAAGGATTAAATGGAGAGAATTTAAACTGAACAAGTTCATGAAGATGAAATAGAAATTAGCTGAGTCCAAAGACCTCAGAAAATATGATCTTAGAGTTTCAAATAAATTTCTGCAAATGGACACCCTCTTTTGAGGGTCGTTAGTGTGTTAGAAAATCTTCTGAGATAGTTTTCCATGAAAAGGACCCCCTGTTGTTTTTCACAAAACATTTACCTTGGTATTAAAATTGTTATTCAGCTTCATTCATTTAATAGATATTTATTCAAAACTGCTACAAGTCAGACACATTGTCCATTGAGGTATATTCTTTTACCCAGCAAATATTTAATGAGTGTCTACTATGTGCTAGAGCACCGTTGTAGGACCTGTGGCTACAGCAACCAACAAAACAGCAAAGCTGCTGTCTTCATGGAGCTTACATTCTAGTTGAGGTAGAGAAGCCACAAATAAACAAAAAGCATAAGTATGTCAAGGATGATAAATGCTCTGAAGAGAAGAGCAGGTTGTGCCAATGCTAGGACCGTTTGTTCTCAGGTTCTCTCCCCATTCTCCCAGTGGTCTGCTCAGAATGGGGTGGTAGGTGCTGACCCCGCAGGTTGAGTATCCAGACCGCTGTGTCCGCCAGCAGCTGGGTCAACTAGTCAGTGGGAGGCACTGGGGAGACTGGAGGGCAGGAGGAAAGAAGTCAGGATCTCACTTCCTCTCCCTCTGCCTCAGCAGTAACTGGAGCAGTGACTGTGTTTCTTCAGTGTTTGAGCTCCTGCCACAACCACTGCGGTTTCAGCTTCTGTCAGATGTTATGGGTCCCTGTTTCCTTCCCTCTTAAGGAAAGGGTGAGGAGGCTAGTGGCTTCCAAGGCTAGTGGCTTCCAACTGTTTCTACCCTCTGGAATGTCTTCCTGGCTTCTGTTTGACTTCTCATCTTTTTCAATCGCTTGTATAATGAATTTCCTCCATTAAATTCTCTGTTTGAAATACTCAGTTGTTTTTTTTATTTCCTGGTTGACACTTGACTAATAGATTGAGCAAGGGGAAAGAGAGAGACAAACGTGGGGTGTTCTGGGTATGAATTTGCACAGAGTTGAAATCTGAGACCTAAATCCAAAGTAAGTTAGTAAGCAATACACATCTGTGGGGGGGTGAGTACAGGTTGGGGTGCTGCTCCAAGAGAGGAACAATAAGTACAAAGACCTTGGGGTAGGAACGTGTTGGGCTTAGTTAAAGAACGGTGAAGAGGCTTCTATGGGTGGAGAGAAATTGGAGTGGAAGGAAAGTGAAGGGGTAGTTAGAGTCATGTCAGGGAGCCAGACAATGTAAAGCCTTAGAGCCGTAGTACAGACTTTGTATTCTAGAAAATCTTAAGCAAAGAATTACATTATTTGACTTGTATTTTAAAGGAATCACTCAGGCTGCTCTGAGGACAATAAACCATAGAAGCACAGGGCTAGAAACAACGAGATCTTTTAGGAGGTTATTGCAACAATCTAAGCAGTAGGTGAGGGTGGAAGCAATGAGAAATTGTCAGATTGTGGGGCAGTTTTGAAGGTCGAGGTTACCGATTTGCTAATGAATTGGTGTGTAGTGTGAAATAAAGACAGGGGCCAAGGATAATCCAACTTTCATTCTGAACAGCTGGGAGAATAGAGTGTCCATTCACTGAGGTGGCAAGGTCTCGGAGAGGAACAGTTGGAGAAAAAATCATGATGTTCCACAGGCGGTTGGATATATAGGTCTGGAGCTCAGAAGAGCCCAAGCCCGGAAATATAAATCTAGGAGTTGTATATAGAAAAAAAACAAAAACAGAATTAGATTAGGTCATCTAGGTGAGAAAGAAGAGAAGAAATTGAGAACTTTTCCTTGAGCTCTTTAATGTTTAGAGATTGGTGAGGTAAAGAGAAATAAGCAAAGGAGAAAGGTATCTCAGTGAGGTAAGCAGACAGCCAATCGAGACTGGGGTCATAGCCCAAGGGAAAAAGTTTTCCAAGAAGGATGGGATGATCAAGGGAATCATAGCTGCAGGAGAGGACACTAGATGCACATATAATGAACGAAGATAGGACACAGAGTGGGAGAAAAGATCAGGAACATATGTAAACAGCAGAGGACTAGTATCCAGAATATATAAAGAACTATAAATCAAAACGAAAGTTAGGCCATCCACAAAAAAAATAGGCAAAAGAGTTTGTACAGGCACTTCACATATGAAAAGAGGATCCATCTCACTTAACATCAAGATTTCATGAAATTAAAAACATTTGACAATACTAACTGTTGGCAAGGATTTGGAGCAACAGAAATTCTCATATATTGCTGGTGGCAATATAAACTGATACAATCACTTCAGGAAAAAGTTTATCACTATCTAAAATAGTTGAAGATATGCATACCCCAAAATAAAATCCCACTCCTAGGTAGACCCTGGCAGAATCAACTCATGTGTGCACCAATATTCATGAACACAAAGGTCAATAGAAGCTTTGTTCATAATAACTAAGAACTAGAAACAACCAGCCACTGAATAGCGTAATAAATCATGATATATCCACCCAACAAAAAGGAACTACAGCTACAAGTAACAAACATCCGCTTCCCAGTCAACCAAAAAAACAAACAAACAAAAATCAACCAAAAGAAAAAAGCCACAGAAAATGCACACACCATAATCCATTATATGTTATTCAAAAGCAAACAAAAATAAACTGTTTAGGGATGTGTCCACCCATTTTAAAACTAAAAAAAAAAGCAAGGAGATTCTTATTTTCCTCTGGGAGAAGGGGTGGCTTGGAATTTGGAAAAGGTAGGGGGTTATTCTCAAGGAGTTGGCAATGTTCTTTTGACCTGTTTAAATAGGTGTTTGCTTTTTAATTATTCATTAAATTGTACATATATGTTTTATATTTTTTCTTGTGTGTATATTACATTAAATAATTTTTTTAAATCTTTATAAAGAAAACAACAAAAAAGAACAGGGAGTCTGGCTCCAGAGCACTTGGTCCTGCCCACTATGCTGTAAGGTCTCCATGAAATGTAAGCTCTCCAACAAGAGAGGTCCTGTGTCTTTTGTTCACCACACATACCCATTGCTTAAGAATATTTGACAAGTTGATGAAAGAATGTCTTGTTTTATGTTTCACTCAGCTCTTCAGAAATTGGAACTACTGGGTCTCAGCAGGAGTTTCTCCCTTAGACTCTAGGGGCAGGGCCTGCTCTGACTCTGCATCATAGGGCACCTCATTAAAATTTACCAACTGAATGAAATCTCACCTGTTTGAAATTCATTACAGTTCCTCCTTGAGTTCCATTCCAGTTATATCACCTTGATGAATATGATTAACTGAGAAGAAAAGACCTCAAATTAAAACCCAGAAGTAGGGTTGGGAATCCTTTGCCTGTCATGGCTTTGTGTGCAAGGACTTCACTGAACATACACATAACAAAATACACACATCTGTGCTCAGCAGATGACTTGCTGTTGCATTTGCGAGTAAATAAGCAATATTTTTACAGCTGCAAAAATTAAGTATCATTTGGAAGACAAGTCCCAAGTGTTGGTCAGGATATGGAGAAATTGGAACTCTCACAAATTGCTGGTGGGAATGTAAAATGGTGCTGTAGCTTTGAAAAGCAACTTAGCAGTTCCTTGAAAAGTTAAACAGAGTTTCATATGACACAGCAAAACCACTCCTAGGTACATGCCCAAGATAATGAAAAACATAGGTTCACACAAAAGTTTTACATGAATCTTCACAGCAATATTAGTCATAATAGCCAAAAAAGGGAAACAACTGAATGTCCATAAAATGATGAATGGGTAAACAAAATGTGATACATAGCTGTACAATGGAAAATCATTCAGCCACAAAGAGGAATGAAATACTTTGTTACATGCTACAATATAAACTTCAAAAACATGCCACGTGAAAGATGCCAGACACAAAGCCACACATTGTATGGTTCTATTTATACAAAATGTCCAAAATAAGCAAATCCATAGGAACAGAAAGTAGCCTAGTTTTGTCAGAAGCCAGAGGAGATACTAATGTGTATAGAGTTTCTTCCTGGTGATGAAAATGCCCTGGAATTAGAGAGTGGTGATGGTTGCACAACTTTGTGAATCTATTAAAAACCACTGAGTTGTACACTTTGAACACGTGACTTTTATGTATGTGAACTTTATCTCAATTTAAAACGAACAACAACAAAAACTTTCCCTAAAGAATCAACAGTTTCTTTTTCACCTGACTCTCTCATTACCTCATGCCTTGTTAAAGGGAAATGCTTTATCCCCACTCCTGGTTTCCATAAGCAGTGATTTTTTTTTCAGATTATTTCCTGATGTCTCTCTTCTCCTGGGACTTGTTGAGTTGGTAAATAGAGAAAAAATAACTGCTCAGCTTAAAACTCAGCCTTTTCTTCCCTCCCCTGCATTGAGAACTAGATGTGCCTCGGCCCAAGATTGCCAATCACTGGGTAGATAAATATGGCTAATTCTAGGGTTCTTTTAGGTAAGCCCACCTTGTTAAAGGCCTGAAGCCACATCCTCCAACCTGGCCTCTGTCATTAATAAAAGTGTTATGTTAGCTTCGATAGTTACTGTTCTTTTCATTTATCAATTTCTTCAAAATTCACAAGGGTGTAATTCACTGGGAAAGCACACAGTCCCAAGTGCAGACATAAAAGGACTTTGCTCACAGCTTTTACTCTTGGTAAATAGATAAAGATGGCCAACAAAGGCATCTAAAATTTGAGAAGCTGATTTTTGCTACCTCCAATTGTAGCTTCATTTTCCCCTTAGTAAGATTTCCCTTTTTCCTCATCTCAATATCTTCCCAAGCCTGTCCTATTTCTACCCTCTGGTGGTTCCAAAGACTTCCAATTTCAGGGACTCCAGAACTCTTTCTCCACCATCTTCCCATGTCATATGTTGTCACTTATCCAGTCAAGTAGCGCACAGCATGCTGGCCAGAAGTTTCTGTTGCCTTAAACATTCTGGCACCTTGAAAAGCCAGTCTGAGGTCAGTAGCAAGGTCAGAGAGCAGCTGTTCAAGCAGTATTGAAGATTGTGGAAAAAGATGCTGGAGTAAGCATACATCAGCTTCAGTCAAGGAATCTTGGACCTAGAGGATAAAGGCCTAAAGAAGAAAAGGGAACAAGGAATCCAGCTCTAGGTTATTACGGAGAACCAGAGAAGTAACAAGGAGACATGTGAGAACTGTCCTGTCATTTATGTCAAATTACCCCTTAATTTGAATATGCAAATTCATAGAGACAGAAAGTAGATTACAGGTTACAGAGGTGGGGGAAATGGAGAGTAAATGCTTCTTGGGTACAGAGTTTCTGTATGGGGTGATGGAAAAGTTTTGGTAATTGATGGTGGCAAAGGTAGCCAACCATCAATTGGCTATAACTGCATGGGGCAGGCACTGGGGGAAAATCCCAGGTCTCCGGAACTCCGCCACTGCTACACTGTGGCCCGCCCTGAATTGTATTCTTAAATGTGGTTAAAATGGGAAATGTTATGTTGTGTACAGGTTACCACATATATACAAAAATATACATGCTAATATACAAGCTATATCAAAACTTTTTAAAATCACATGAAATCATCTGTATCAACAATATAAGTCATTGTTTTTTTCATTAACTATTAAAAAGATTACTAACACTTTAAGTAAGAAAAGATCATGAACAAGGGAAAAAAGATCAAATGGTTTTCATTAATGTAGAAAAATGTATAAAACAAAGAAGCTTTAAGAATATCATCTTGAAGAAAGACCTACTGTCTATGATATACAACTCTACTTCTACAGCTAAGTGGACAGAGAAGCTAAGTTTCTGAACTTGTGGGCTGTTGGGACTTTGTTTTAATAAGAATTATAAATATTTTGGAATCTTTTACTTTTTCTGTGAGAAAAGAAACACCAAAATGAATTAATCCCAAAATTTAAAATTAGAGGCAACATTTCTGAGACTAGGATAAAAGACATTTGGCCATTCAAATTAAGAGACTATTCATTCCAGATTTAATTCCAAGTGGCAAGAACAGTGTATCATCAGACAGAGTGCCTACCTTGTATTAACAGATACTCAATTGGAAAATAATGAACTCCTATACTTTTACTTTTCTTCACTGTTGAAGATAATTAATCTCCAAGGTAGTTCTTCAAGGACTCTTTAAATAATCATAATAGTGACGGTTTTCTGAACATTCAAATATGCTAGTTACTTTGTTATATCACTTACCCCCATGACAATCCCTCAAGGGTGAGTGTTGTTACCATTTTACAAAGAAAGAACGCAGGCTTTACTTGCCCAACATCACATGACAAAGGTTAGGGTCCAAAGCCTGACTTACACATTTACGTTTTCCTTCTCTTAGAGTATCCTGGTCTTACGGCTCTATCATACCTTTTACTACAATCCTCTTACACCATTCAAAAAAAGAAAAAGAAAATCCCCCTCTACCTTTATCTGTTTACTGAGAAAAACCTGATCCTTATGTTAACCCCAAACTTGCAGCAGCACCAAGCAGGACCCATTACAATGTTTCCTGGTTCTTCCGCAACATGTTTCACCAAAGTTCTGGTTTCATGATTTCTGTGGTTTATTTTCTCAATGAGTTTAAAGGAAAAAAGAAAGAAAACTGCATAGTCTCTCTTTTAAGCAATCCTACAGCACACCGAGAAACAAACATTAGTAACCCCGGTTGTGCTGCACCCAGTGGTTCCTGTCGCCGTCCGGGGGACACTCTTGCAGAATGCAATTGCCAGAGAGGCTCTGGGGGCTCAGTTTTCCAGCCTCTCAGCCTATGACTATTTCTCAGTGATAAAAATGACTAGAACCACTGGCTTGCAAGTAATTTGCATAGAATTACATAAGCAAGCAATGACAATAGTGATGATTAAGAGGTTGTATTTTGCTAATTGTTTTCTCATCCATGATTTTAGTTGGGACTCAAGATAACAGGGGAGGTAAGATCACTATGTTTGGTGATAAATCCATTTTACCCATTTTGGAGGTAAGAAAACACAGGGGCATAATTACTTGATAAAACAGACGGATTTCACATTTAGATACCCTGGCTAGGGTGTGTGTTCTTATGACTATCCTTTTCTGTATAACATTCTTCACCTTTCCAACTTCTTTTTTTATTGATGATTATTTGTTACAGCCTTAACTGAGCGTTTTCTAGATATAGGGACCATGCCTAAACCATCTTTATATTCATTATAGTGTCGGATACTTAAGAGACCTCAGAGAACTCACTGACTGAAACAAACAACTTCACTGCCATATTTCCATTTTCTCCTTAGGGCCTAATGTTCCCTGAATTTATTCCAAAGGCCAAAGCCTGAGGTGCCAGTGGTGGTTTGGGGAATATTAAAATACAGACTCATCGCTCTGCTTAAGTCAAAGAAGAGAAGCATTCAGTCAATTTAAATTTTAACTCCCGAAGACATAATCACCCGTCATACCAATGAGTGTAAGAAGGAGGAAGCAGGAATTAAGTGAGAACAGTTGTGATATCTTAAGGAAGCTGCAGCTCCTTAAGGTATCACAACACAGTTAGGCTGAGTACCCAAGGCTCTGGTTTTTCCTTTATGTTTCCTGTGGAAACTGAAGCTCCATCCTGACTGCAGGCCAGTTGGCTTGGACAGTCCTGAAGCTCTCCAGAAAGGACTGCCTTCCCCTCCACCAGAGCCGAACTGTCTACTGGCTCCCTTCACCTCTCTTCAGACAAAGCCCAGGTAATCCATCCCCAAGCCTCTCCTCTGATACTGACCCAGTCCCGCTCCTTGCTTGCAGCCTCTGGGGCTGTTGATGCTGGCCTGGGCTGACGTTGAATTTGGATGGCAAGCACATTTTTCCTCATTTCAGTTTTTCATGACTTTCACCTCATCCTGGTAGTAACTTGATCTAAGCTCTTTGCTTCCTTCTCCTGAGGGAACCTGAAAAAATATTGACTGAGTTTGTCCCATGTGTAGAACCTGGCCTGATAATTTTGGTTGCTCTCCTACTTCCAAAGAGAAACTCACTCTCTTTGGAAAAAGGTGCGATAAATGAGCTCTCCTAACTGAGCTCCAGTGACTCTGCAAGAAAAATTATTTACATCTTTTAATAGAGGTGAAGCCAGTTGTGAAATAGCTTTACTGGAAAAGAACAGCCCCCACCTGAACTCTGAGGCTTCAGGGATCTATAGCCTCAAGAGCATTAAATCAATTTGACAACCTACTTG
The DNA here is from genome assembly GCF_023851605.1 of Tamandua tetradactyla. Classification (NCBI taxonomy): domain Eukaryota; kingdom Metazoa; phylum Chordata; class Mammalia; order Pilosa; family Myrmecophagidae; genus Tamandua; species Tamandua tetradactyla. Next base: position 40,185,879 of record NC_135334.1, read on the forward strand.
GAAAGGGAACTTGCTCACAAAGGGTCTGAGGTCTGAGAGGGCACTTTTTCTCTTTATAGTGGTAGCTGGTCAGGGGAACAGAAAGTGTCTGTGAGACAATTCCTGATTCATTTTCTGGTCCTAGGAGAGCTCCCGTTAATCGCTTCCTCTGACTTCTAGCCTTAGGTCTGGAGGGAAGGAGAGAGCAGAGCAAACACATCTCCTGTGTTAGTGAAAGCACGGGGCGGTGACAGTAACTAACTGGCAGTCCCAGCTATGTCTAAGTTGGAGCGGTTGTTACTAAGCGGGATGATTCCATCAGGAAAAAGTCAAACCTCCCATTTTAAAAGCTTGATGACCTCCAGTCAGGATCCATAAATCTCCGCAGAGCTGTCAGGGAGAGAACATCAGCCTTGGCCAGTGAGAGAACATTCAAACCCCCAACCCGGAGGGAATGAACTCAGAGCACAGAACCAGGCGTTCTGCGGTTACTCACTCCCAGCAGGATCTGAAATTAACTCACTTTTAATCTCTCAATAAATGGATCCTTAGCTGAGTGGGCCCAGATGGTAAAATCTGGTTTTCTCGATGTCCTAGATTTAAATCTTGGAACGGTACGTTTTATTTAAAATCCTCCATGCGCCATCTAGTGACACCTTCAGGGAGCTAAAAATGTTTTTCATCTCTCTGCTACAGTCTGGACACTCTTTAAGATACGGAAAAATGCAACACCCACAAACTACTACAGTGTTGCTCTGATTTTAATGTGCATATGAATCACCTGGGGATGTAGATTAAATGGAGACTGTGATTCAGGATGGTCTTTGGTAGGGCCTGGGAGTCCTGTTTCCTAATGAGCTCCATGCTGGTACCCAGGCTGGGGTTCTCCCCAAAATACTTTGAGCAAGAAGGCTCCATCCCATCTGAACTGGTGTTTTACTTACGTTAAAACTGTTAAAGTGCCAAGAGAAAAACTTGGGAGAATTTTTTTTTACATTCTTTCTATGTGTCACAACCTAGAAAGCACAATGGAAAACTGAAAAAGTAAAATTTCTACATGACAAAAATACTATAAACAACACAAACCAGGAAAAAAATTGCATATGGAAGGTGATGATTTCCTTTCTTAATGTTGAAAGTGCTCTTAACATCAATAAGAAAATGATCAACTTTTTAGTAGAAACAGTGAAATGACAGTAGCAAATGGTATATGGCCAGCGGAGGGAGGCTGGGCTTACATATGAATCTGTGTTCAACCTCACTCATAATTAAAGAAGATACAAAATATTGAGATACTTCTAAAAATATTCTTCAGAGTGTCAAAGTTGTTTTTTTTAATGTCTTATAATATGGTATTGGTGAGAGTAGAGGGTAAGTGTCTTCATGTCCTACTAGTGCAGCTGTAATTATTACAGAGCATTCAATGGACAATTAAAATACACACACCTTCTGATCAACTTAGTGACATTTACAGGAATTTTTAAATTTGCACACATACGCAAAGTTGAATATACACAGATAATCATAGCAGCACTGGTTTTCCCATCCCCCCACCCCCATTGTTTATTTTATTTAATTATTTGGGTGCGTGGTCTGTGAATCAAACCCAGGTCTCCAGCATGGAAGGCGAGCATTCTACCACTGAAACACCCATGCACCTTATTTATTTATTTTTTATCTATATTTTTTAATCATCTGCCCATACCCTGGCTAAAAGGAGCATCAGATACAAGGTTTTCACAATCACACAGCCACACTGTAAAAGTTATATCTTTATACAATCATCTTCAAGAGTCAAGGCTACTGGAACACAGTTCAACATCTCATATACTTCCCTCTAGCCACTCCAATACACCATAAACTAAAAAGGGGATATCTAATACATAAGAATAACTTACAGGATAACCTCTCAACTCTGTTTGAAATCTCTCAGCCACTGAAACTTTATTTTATCTCATTTCTCTCTTCTCCTTTTTGGTCAAGAAATCTTTCTCAATCCCATGATGCTGGTCCCAGCTCATCCTGGGAATTCTGTCCCACATTGTCAGGGAGATTTACACCCCTGGGAGTCATGTCCCACATACAGTTGGGGGCAGTGAGTTCCTGCCCAGTTGGCTTAGAGAGAGAGGTCACATCTGAGCAACAAAAGAGGTTCTCAAGGGGTGACTCTTAGGCCTAATTATAAGTAGCCTTAGCCTATCCTTTGCAGGAATAAGTTTCAAAAGGAAACCCCCCAAGAATCAGGGCTCAGCCTATTGGTCCCCACTGCTTGTGAGAATATCAGGAATTCTCCAAATGGGGAAGTTGAATATTTATTCCTTTCTTCCCAGTCCCCCAAGGCGACTTTGCAAATACTTCTTTATTCACTGCCCAAATTACTCTGGGATATATTGGCATCACCCTAACCTGGACAAACTAAAAGATCTCAAGACCTATTCGAGTTTCCATGTACTTATGGTGTTCAACTAAACTAACCATACAAGTAAATTAGGTAATGTATACCCAAAAGATAAATTTTGCACCAAATAAACATCTCTTCCTTTGGTCTTACACAGAAGTTAAAGTTTTAAAACATGGACAATATCATCCTTTATCCTGTATCCTGATCTACCTTAGTCCCAACCAGATCAGCTTCATTCATATCTCTAGTTGAAGTCTGATCCCTTTTTCAATTCGTTAAACAGTTCCTATAGAGGATAGTAGCAGCATTGTTTTTAATCATAAATTACTGGGAATAACTAAATGTACATAAAGAAAAGGTTTGATTAAATAAATTATTATTCATCCATACAAATGAATATAATGCAGCCATTTAAAAAGTAACACAACAATATTTTTGATAAAAGAGCTCCAAAAATTTCATCAAAATTAAAAAATTACTTCTGCTCTGTGAAAGACCCTATTAAGAGAAAGACAAGCTACATACTGGGAAAAAATATTTGCAAATCACATATAAAGCAAAGGATTCATATCTAGAATACATACAGAACTCTCAAAATCAACATTAAAACACAGCAATCCAATTAGAAAATGATCAAAAGACATGAAGACTTCTTTCACAGAAGAGGATATATGGACAGCAAATATCCACAGGAAAAGATGTCAATATAGCCTTCAGGGAAATGCAAATTAAGAACATGAGGAGCTATCACTATGAGGTAGGGTTAGAATTAGGGCAGTGGCTGGCTAAACAAAGGGCAAGCTCCAGTAAGCTATCAGGCCTCTAGGAGAGAGATCCTCTGAGAAGAACAGCAATAAACAGCACTTGGGGGACACAGGCCCCCACCTGAGTGAGTCATCTGCTGAAGCATCCACAGATGAGGGAAAAGGGGAGGTAGTAAAATAGTTAATAAAAATTACAAAAAGAGCAAAAACCCATAAAAGCAGATGGCCCCATAGTGTGGGGCCTCTCCCTCTCTTTCCTTGCAAGAATGTGTCAACTGTCCGCCTCTCCCATGTGTCCTTAACAAACTTTCCATCTGCTTACTCAGTTTGGGCTGTGCCCTTAAAGTCTTTCTCGAAGTATGGTCAAGAGCCCAGGAAGCCAAACGCAGCTACAACCATACACCTATTAGGACAGCCAAAATAAAAAATAGTGACAATACCAAATAATGACAAGGATGTGGAGAAATTGGATCTCTCAGACATTGCTGGTGGGAATGTAAAATGGTATACTGTGGAAAAGTTTGGCAGGTGTTTTTTTTTTAAACTAAACATATACTTATCATACAATCCAATAATTCTGCTACTGGCCATTTATACCAGAGAAATGAAAACACATGACCACATAAAATCCTGTATATGATTGCCCATAGCAGCTTTATTTGTAATAGCCAAAAACTGGAAACAACCAACATGTCACTCAATACATGAATGGTTAAGTAAATGGTGGAATATCCATACCATGGCACATCATCAACAATAAGGAGCAATGAGCTATTGGTACATGCAACAAGTTGGATGGATCTCAAGGATATTATGCTGAATGCAAAAGCCAATCTCAAAAGGTCAAATACTAGATGATTCTATTTATAATATTCTCTAAGTGACAAGATTATAGAGATGGAAAACAGATCAATGGTTGCCAGGCATTAGGGATAATGAGAAGTTGTGAGGGGAAAGAAGGCAGGTGTCACTATCAAAGGGAAGGCACAAAGGAGATATTTGTGGGATGAATATATATAGCCATTTGATGGAATGATTCTATATCTTGATTGCAGTAGTGGTTACAGGACTCTACACCTGTAATTAAAAAAACATAGAACTATATATATACACATTGTACCAACATAATTTTTTTGGTTTTGATATTGTACTATAATTATGTAAGATGTGACAATTGGGGGAAACTGGGTGAAGGTACATAGGTTCAGTCTTTGCAACTTCTTGTGAATATATAATAATTTATAAATAAAAGGCTGGAAAAAAAAACAGCCAGGGATTCATATTGCATTTTCCAATAACCACAATAAATAAATTTGGTTTGTGTATTGCAAAAAAAAAATCTCTAAGAGAAACTAAATGGGAAAAAAGCAGCATCAAGAATAATGTATATAATGTGGGCCTAGTTATTTTTCTTATAGGAAGGCTGTATATTGTATGTGTATACACTTACATATCTATAGAAATTTCCTGAGTAATAGGCAAGAAATTAATAGGAGAGGCTGCCCCTGAGCAGGAGAGAGGCTGGGATCTAGAGTAAGAGACATTTTAAAGGTGAAATAGGGTTCTATTAATTATTTCACAGGGACATCAGGCATTAACAGGAAAAAAAAAACTGGGAAAAAATAAGCACTCATTAAATGTCAGTTACAGTTTTATTTTTCTTACTTTTTATGTCTTGTGAAAAAAAACTATAGTAATGGTGGGCTAAGATATTTGTATCAACCCTCTTACTGAAAAATTGATAAAATAGTTTAATGTATTTTTAAATCATGAAATATAGGATTGAGCATTAAGAAATCACCAGCTGAAAATGAAGAGAAAAGAAAACCCAAAAGAGATAAAGGAGCCCAGAAACCACTTTTGCCTTGAAGGTATTTCTCAATCCTGAAAAATTAGAAGCATTGCTTTGACAGCCTCTCCCCAAAGTAAGAATAACACTTATCAAAGCCCAAATTATGTAGTCTAACGGGAAATACTCCACAGTTAAGCAGGAACACCAAAGACCTAGACCAATTGTGTAAAACAGATGTGAACCAGCCTTTGTGCAGACTCGCATCCAAGATTCTAACCACCTAGGAATCTGGGAATCCAAAGCCTTGAACTCAGTTTAAACTGATCCCTGCACTGACACTGACTCAACACCTGGCAGAGGCAAAAATAAAAGACCTTTATTGTAGGTCTCAGATTATTTCTTCACTGATCTGCACACAATCAAAGATAACCGTGCAGGTGGGGAAAGTTCACTGCATGAGCAATAATAAGCAAAACAATAACAAAAACCCACAAGGATTTTAGATACTGGATTTATCAGGTGCAGGCTATAAAACAGTTCTACTGGGATATGAGGGTAGTTCAGTGGTAGAGTTCTCACCTGCCATGTGGGTGACCCGGGTTCGATTCCCAGTCCATGCGCTTCCCAAAACACAAACAAAGTAAATAGAAATTCAACAAATGGTGCTGCAATAATGGAATACTGACTTGAAAAGATAATGAAATGTGACCCTGCCACACAGCATACAAAAAAAAAAAAAAAAAAACCAGTTTAAGGACTAAAAGAAACTTGAGGATATCTGCAGTGAACAGAATCTATAAAAATAATATAAGAAATTGCAGATAGTACTTATAGATAGAAAAATAACCAGAATTAAGAACACAGGCATCCACTCATGATACAGGTTAACACTTACTGAACGCCAAGTGCTATACCAGTGTTATCTCATTAAATCCTTATACAAAACGTCAAGGCAGAGTTTTAAAAAACACAAGAAAGAACAATAACTGAATGGTCTTTCTCCTTGGAGGAGAAGGGGAAGGAGGGACCTTAGACCATGGGAGGACTAAAGAGGGGCTGCAGGAGGAAAACTGCTAGATAAGCAGAAATTAGGGGTCAATCCTGCCAGGACTGACTCTGGTGGTGTACCTCTGAGGCAGGTGGGCCGGAGGGGGTGGGGGTGGAGGGAATGTGGTCATTGGTTGAGTTCATCTACTTTGTATTGCTTTGTGATGGTGGCCTAGCCCCTTGATACAAGAGCACCTTAAAGGTCGCTGAAATTCACTGTGTTCAGACAAAGCATGGTCTAGCTGGGTGGATGCAACATGCTATTCTTTTTTTTTTTTTTTTTTTTGCAACATGCTATTCTTGTTGGCTGTCAACTGTAGCTGCGAGGTGCGGGTGGGAGACCCCACTTTGCATTGGCCCCTTCGCTCCACACAACTACAGACTCAAGGCGGAGTTGTTGATTTTAAAATCTAAGCAATGCCATCCAGTCAGACATTTTCTACTGGTGAACTATGAAACCATGATGTCCTGTGAACTATGTGCAACTATGCCACAAATTTTTGAGGTAAAATTTAGTTATTTTATAAGGGTAAGTTCTTTCTTTGTGCTGAGATGGCATTTGCCTTTGGTGAGTATACATAGTGTGACTGCAAAGCCTGCCATGACGGTTGGCTATGCTTACTGGGACATGTGTGATTTTGATTTGTGGATATGTAAGAGAGCACAGGTGGAGGAAGTCAACAATTTCACGTACATAGTAGCAAAATGCCGAAAGGGGACAAGTAAATAGTGGAATCAAAAGCCTTATACAAATTGAGAGACTTACTTTATTATAGCAGCCATTTTGATGTGAACTATTTACTGTGTACAATAATTACAGTTGAAATTACATATTGATAGTTGCGTCTTTTAATCCCTTTAAACATGCTGAATAAAACTATTTTAACTATGACCCAATACAAACTAACTGAGAACTACAGCTCTCAATGTTGCTACTGCACTCTGTAGACAAACAACCTCTTAAAACATGTGCAAATCATTCAGTGATCAGCAACCCAGATTTCAACTGGTTCAGGCAAGTAAGGTGAATGTGCACATTGAACCATTATTTAGGGAACTTTGGGGATTGCAGCAAGCATAAATATTCCCAGACTAAGCTTTCAAACACAAATGTTTACAAAACATGGCCTAGACCATAAGAATCACATTTCTGCCCTGTCAGCCCCCAGTAGCATACCCATGCACGTCTGCTTGCTAAGACATTCTGTCCAATGTGGGCAGCTCTAATTTTATACTGAGCTGACCTTCATCTTTTGTGATTTCTATTAACCCTTCTTCTGCCCACTGAGCATGTCCTTCATAATGTGATTTAGTTGACTTGGTTTCAGTGAACCCTTGCTGGTGTCTAATAAGAACTTGTTCCTTTACAAACTGCACAGATTCATTTACGGAAGGCAATATAACTCAAGCTTTGTCCTCAGACAAACCACAGCAGAATCCCAACTTTGTCATTTAAAGGATCTAAGACATTGTGGAGTGGTCCATGGTGGCTCAAGAGGCAGAGTTCTTGCCTACCATACTGGAGACCCGGGTTTGATTTCCGGTGCCCAACCATGCAAAAAAAAAAAAAAAAAACTAAGATATTGGGGAAGTTATTTAATCTTTGGATACTTTCATATTTAAAATGAAGATGATAAAAATGCCCAGCTTGCAGAGTGTGCCAGTTTGAAACTGCTGTGTGCTGCAGAAAAGCTATGTTCTTAAATCCTGATTCAATCTTATTGGGTGGGATCTTTTGGATTAAGTTGTTTCCATGGAGATGTAACCCACCCAATTGTGGGTGGGACATTTTGATTAGGTGGTTTCCATTGAGATGTGTCTCCACCCATTCACGGTGGGTCCCTTATTGGAGTCCTTTAAGAGGGAACCATTTTGGAAAAAGCTTCAGAGCCAACACGAGATCTAGACATTTGGAAATGCAAAAGAAAACACCCACGGGGAAGAAATACAAAACTAGAGGCCAAAGTACCAGCAGATGCCAGCCACATGCCTTCCTAGCAGACAGAGGTGTTCCAGACTCATTGATCTATCTTAAGTCAAGGTTATCTTTCCCTGGATGCCTTAATTTGGACATTTTTATACCCTTAAAACTGTAAACTTGTAACTTAAAAAATTCCCTTTATAAAAGCCAAGCCAGTGCTGATATATTGCATTTCTGGCAGCATTAGCAAACCAAAACACAGTTACCATAAAGTTTACATGTAGAAATGTATGCCAAAGAACTGAAGTCTTTGCTCAGCAAAACAAAAGAAACAAAAGTTTTTTTTTTGGGGGGGGGGAGGATGGGGAAATTGTTCAAATTCTTGGATTTCTGTGAGATTGGGAAGTCCACAAATTTGCAGGGCAATTTCACAGCCAAAGATCTAAGGTTGAGCAAAGGAGTCAACCACCTTAAAGAAACTTTCTCTGCATCCCAATCTACCAGTGTTCCCTCACTTTGCCACAAGATGGCAGTTGCCTCCCAGAGTATTTGAGTTTGAAGGCAGAAAAACCCCCAACAGCTTTCCATGGCTGGCTATCATATCACAAATCAAGTCTATAGCCACACCAAGCAATAGCATGATCTCTTAATGAGAATTTGTTCAGTCAAAAACTAAAATATAAGGGGAACCTCCTGGAAATTCAGGGTTTCAGGGGAAGGGGTGCTCTTCCAGAAGAGCAATTCATAACTGTGTCCACAAATGCACTCACTCACCAGACATAAACTTGCTCCTGCCGGAGAGCCTTTGCACTTACTGTTTCATCTTCCTGGATTCTCTTCCCCAACATATCTGTGTAGCCCACTCTCTTATATATTTACTTACTAGTTCCTTGCCTCCATAACGTAAATACGAGGAGAAAAGGGGCTGTGTTTTCGTTCCCTATAGCATCCTTACCTTGAGAACTGTGCCTCCCACGGGGGTCAATAAAATGAAAGTTAAATGAATACTCGAGAGTCTCAAAAGTTGCCTGTCTCAAACTGAGCCTGTGAAAATGGGGAAAAGCCAGGAAAAATCACTTTCTTTCCTTCTCAGTAAAAGAAAAAATAAAACATTTTAATACAGTACTTCTGGAGAGAAAGCTGTTCCCAAAACCCAGTATCTCCTTGATCTAGTCCTTTCTCTCTGCTTCTATGTCTCATGGGCACTTCAAATCAGGTGCATTCATCTCTCCTGCTGTAAATGCCCCTGATAATGACATCCCAGTCACAGAACTTTGGTCATTGCTCTCCCTGAACCTCCAGATGTAATCATCACCCCCTGAGCATCTCACCTCAAACATGTCTCAAGTTCATTCTCTCTTTTCCATTCTTATTGCCACAAACCCAGGTCAGGCCCTCACTTTCCCAGGCTGTTACCACAGGCTATTCCAATCTCATAACTCCTTCATTCAAGGCACTTTCTGCTCAAAACCTTGGGTGGGTTTTTTAAGGGTCCACTTAAATGCCATCTCCTTTGTGAAGACTTCCCGGCTTCCTGCCTCCTCTCCTCTTTGTGACTCTGCTCTGTTTCTAGGAGACTCCTTCCAGAACATCTATCCCTCTTTATTGTAAATGACAGTTCAACCACCTGCTTCTCCAATGTAATAGAAGGTGTCTCTGATGGCTGAGACCACAGCATATCCTTTTTTTTTTTTTTAATGCTTAGCACCTAAGAAAAGGTCTAGAACGTATTGGTGCCTATAATTGGTCACCGTGGCTACCAAGTAATATCCAAATGTCTTGCCCTGTCATACAAGGTAACCAGTATTTCCCTTCCTTCTCTCATACAGTCAGGCTCAATACCCCAAACACCCGGGTAGCACTTGCCAGGGTCACCTCTGTGCCCACGGGGAAGGGCCCCTGAAGGATAATGTTTAGCTTGTACTTAGCAATGCTAGACTCTAAAGTCTAATATAGCTACAAATTAACAGGACGGTTTTGTACCAGGCTGCCTGGGTTCAAATCTCCCCTCTACACTTACTGGCTGTGTGACTTGAGCAAGTATCCCCTTAACCTCTCTGTGCTCTCCAAGCAGCAGCTGCTCCACTCAGCATGGCTGAAAAAGTAGTCCTGAACAGAAAACGATGTTGGTAAACATCAGAACTGTAAAGTGTACACACTGCTTAGAATCCCACAATATCCCAGTTTTTCCAGTTTATCCAAGTGCATCATCTCGGATTACTGAGTGTCAGCAAAAGAGCAGTGAATCATCTCCCTCTCAATCTAGGAATGTTGGGCATCAATTTCTATTCAACATCAGGGTGATTATAGGACTATTGCACAGGGTTTTCGTAAGGAATAATAGAACCTAGCATATAGTAATCTTTCATTTCATATTTAACTGTTATCATGAGGGTGAAGATTTGTTGTCTTTTGTTTCAACTATTTGTAATCTGATTTGTGCTTAGGTTATAAAGGAGTGAATACTGCAAAAATCGAGTCAAATCAAAATTGCTTTTGAATAATCTTTAAATTGCTAAAATCTGATGTCAAGAGCCAAGGATGAATGATTTTTATCTCTCATTGTCTTTAAGCTAAAACATCCCTTTACCTAGGGCAATGGAAGGTCCCCTTTAAAGGTGAGTGAGGGATGATAGGGGTGGGGGGGGTGGTAGGGAGGGCTTTAAGGGGGAATAAGAAGGACAGCTGGGCTTGGGCAATGGAACAAATAAATATATTTTTCTCACTCTTGGGCCAAGTACATACAGTTGGCTTTATATAAGTTAACTGGGTATAATGCAAATCCATTGTACAAATTTCCTTAAGAATTAAATCAAATAGTGTTAAAAGACAAAATAAAATTGCCTTCTGCTATGCCTCAGTCTGACTCCCATAGGCAATTACTGCAGCATTTTTTTGTCGTGCCTTCAGGTATTCAGCTTCATTTCTCTAATTATGTTTATGCTTCGATTTCTTGATTTTATCTATTTTATACATTATCTTCTGACTCTCTGCTGTTAAGATAGAAGGATTTAACTCTCCTGTACACCTGACCCTATACTCCTTTTCCTTCCTATACTCCCTCTTTACTTATATCACAATTTTTATAGTAAATCTATAGTGTTTATAATTTTGATTATGTGAAAATTGTTTACTGCTACAGCAAATAGTTTACTGTGATTAAATTTACATCTGCGTGTAACTTTGTTTTTTCTAAAAATATTTTTTGCCTAAAACATTGTGATTGCTTCATTTTCATTGCTTAGTTTTCTATGTGTCCAAGTTTTTCAAATGCCAATTGATTTAATATGTGCCTACCAATAATTATATAACTCTTAAATACCATACCATCGTTTGATTTAGTTATATATTTTCTTCCCAGGCATGAACTGGCAGCTCTCTAGTCCTGATGCCCAGCTGTTATCCTGAAACATCCCTTCACTTCTTTCCTGTATTAGAGTCCTTGATTCCTGGATGTCATTCTTTCTCTTTCTTGATTTACCCTATCAATTTGCCAAACTATATTGCCAGTAACTTCCTGGGTAGAGATACATGGAAAATTAGATTTTTTACTTCTTCTATATCTTGATTGAGAATTTGGGTATAGAAATCTAAGCTAAGAGAATTTTCTTTTAGAATTTCTCTATTGTCTTCTAGAGCACTCTGTTCTAGCCACTTATATTCCCATTCCTTCAAAGGTGACCTGTTTCTTTTTCTCTTTATTTTTGTCTTTCTGAAATCTCAAGATAGCATTCTTTGTGGGGGCTTTTTGCATTTAATGATCTGAGTAATTGGTGGACTCTTTCAGTCTAGAAACTTTGGGTTGGAAATTTTCCTATATTTTTTCTTTATAATTTCTTCCCCTCTGTTTTCTCAGTTCTCTCTTTCTGGAGTTCATTTTGGTTGGATTTTAGTCTTCCTGGTTTGGTCCTCCAATTTTCTTTCTCCAATTTTTCATCTCGCCATCTTTTTGCTCTGCTTTCTGGACAATATCCTTCACTTTGCCTATTATCTACATTCTTAATAAAATTGATCAAATCATTTGGGTCAGGGTAGTTGGTTGCAAACATGAGAAACAAACTCTAGCTCTACCATCCTGTCCTCTTCTCCTGGCCTCCTTCTCAGGCCTCAGGGAACCATACAGATTTCTCCTCTTCTGGAGGCCTCTCCAGACTCTGCCAAATATAAGCTGCCCCTTCCATGCTGATCAACTACTGGTAGTAAAGGGTAAGAACCACTGGCACTTTGCAAGCTCAAGAAAGAAGCCTTAGTTGCTAAATTGCTCTGCATACTGGGGAGATGATGAATTTGAAGTTCTTAGAACAAGATAAGAGAAAGGAAACTCCCAGAAGTGGTAAGGAGAAAAAGAACTGAGGAGGATAAACATATCAAGTGGTTAAATTATAGCCAATAAAGCCTTAAATAAAATAGCATTTATTACAAAAATGATTGGAATTCCATGAGTCCTTCATTAGAGATTTTAAAAGAAAAATACAGGGCAGGCCACGGTGGCTCAGCAGGCAAGAATGCTCACCTGCTATGCCAGAGGACCCGGGTTCGATTCCTGGTGACTGCTCACATTAAAAAAAAAAAACAAAAACAAACTACAGAGTAAGCAAATGTTTGCAAAAGTTTTAACTCATGTCTCCTTAGAGACTAAAAAACCTTTTGAGACCTTCTCACTCCTGTGGTTCTACAAATTTCATGGAATCAAGAACACACTGAAACCTGATGCACTATAGTAAAAACAAACCTTAGGTATAATTATAATACCCCCAAAGTGCCTGCTTCATCTCTTTTGCTGCTGCTTCTTGTATTTTTCACCTAAACAGCTTCAAACTGAAAATTAGCATTTTTAAAAAGATCTTAGTTTCTAAAAAAAAAAGGAAAAAGGAGCAAGGAGTGGGGAGAAGGAAGGAAATACTTCTAATTTGCTACTGCTATACTTTCTTTGATATAGCAAATATTTGCTGAGCTGATCTCTGCAGTTTGTATTAGATGTTATGGGATTTGGGAATCAAAGATGGTTGAAATATGATTTTTGCTTCTGAAGAGCTCAAAGTCTAATTTGAGGGGGGCAGAAATACAATAAATATGTATTTACATGTAGTTATGTGAAATTTCTTATTAAGAAATTCTTATTTATGTCATGGAAAAACAAAACCACCACAAATCTTAAGCTTTGTCTTCTGTATTATTATCTTCTCCTGTTATCCTTCATATCAACATAAGACCATCAGCGTGGTTGTCTTATCATTTCAGTGTAAGCCAGTGTGTGCCCTCACCACTCATGACTTCGAACAGGGTCAGAAGTTACAAAATGCCCCAGGATATCAACCCTAGGGAAGTATATAGCTCACCACCATGTCATTTTATTCAGATGAAATCATGGTAAGATGAACGTCAAGGAGAGGGAAAGAAATCATAAAAGGCAATTTGTACTTTACAGGCTGGCGTGAGGAAGTAGAAAAGGACTTTGATTTGATGATGATGGTCTTGGGGAAGCAATAAATGTTTATTTCTATTAAATGCTTCAGATCACTTTTGCCCTCCCAGCTAAATCACGGTCATGCCCAGCACAGTCAGTTTGACTTTGAAACTTGGAGGCCCCACAAGGCAAGCTCAGGGTTACCACCAGATTCACCATCGCCTGTGGATGACCCCAACCTCTATTTCTCCACCAGCAAGCTATTTGCAAATAAACTTCCTTTGACTTAAATTCAATGGTAAACATCCAAGGGACTTAGGGTGGGTGAATTAACATTATTTAATAATCTGAAAATACAGGTGGGTTTGCTTCTCTAATCAAAACTGTGCATTATAATTTATGTGAGATGCAACACTACATAGAAATCATTCATTATACCTTTTTTTCTCATTTTATTTTAATTTTTTTTACTTATTCCTCTTTAATAAAAATTGGGGGGTGGCGACACATGCTAGAACTTTTTGTTTAAATTCAATTTTCCGAGGAAACAGGAACACCTATTTTAAGAACTAGAAGAAACAAAACTGTGAAATTAGAAAGTAAAGACAAGGGCTCATTTACATGACAACAGATTTTAGGAGAATCAGAAACCAACTGCAATTGTGAAATGAAAAATAAAAGCATTAGACTAAATTAAATTTTCCTTGACATGAATCTTCAAGAAGAAAAGGAATCAATCAAAAGAGTGTATGTAACTTCAGTTAAAGTCCAAGTCATCGTGGCTTTTGCAGTGGCTGTTGCAGATGACCCACATGAGAAGAAGTAATCTGCTTTGGGTGATTGTTTTTCTCACTATAATAACACAGTGATCTTATTAATTGGTTTACAAAACTTTAGCAGCAATAAGGGAAATGAGACATTAGAATGAAATCTAGAAACTTCTCACTGGAGCAAAGATAAAAATGTTATTTTATGCGAGATAAAAATGAAAAAAAGAAAATAACTCCTGACCTAAAAGAAACCAGTGCCTGCCTAGAAAGAGCTCAGCAGGGCATATAAACTCAGACCTTGGGGCAGGAATTGACAGAATAAGCCAACAGCTTCTTTCTGTTCCTTATGTGCTCTGTTTCTCAGGAATGCACATTTCAGCCAGAGCCCAGGTTCTTTTCTTCATACTAGAGGCAATAAAGCAATAGAGGGAGGTAAATGTAAACAGGAAAGACGGAGAGGCTAAGGCAGAAAATGCAGGCAGAATCAAAACCCTTCAGTGTTTTCAATGTTTATCCCTCACCACCACAGGATAAAGTCCAGACTCTCACTGTGGCACACAAAGCTTTCTCTGTCTTATCTCTTGCTCTTTATACTTGAGGAGCACTGGTTTGTCATGTTCTTACACAAACCACCCCACTTGCCTACTGTTTCTTGTCCTAAAACACTACCTTCTTTTCCTTTCTCCCATTTAACATTGCCCAATCTACCATGCTCAAGAAGTCTTTCCTGATCTCTCCAAGGATCCCAGTGACACCCTATATCAGGCCTGGAACACCTGTTTTATAATTATTCTTTTCTATGACCATTTCTTAGACCACTGTTGAGCCCCTAAAGGACAGGGCTGTGCCATTTTACTTCAATATCACTTTGGGCAGGATGTGGCCATTTTTTAAGTAAATGAGTGACTAGAATATTTGTAAACTTTAATTCAGCTCTTCATTTAACTTTTGCTTGCAAAAAAGTGTCCTAAGCAATGTTTCAGGGACTGTGGGAATGACTGACCTCCCACATACACACAAAAAAAATTTCCTTTTTTCCCAAAAAGGAAAATCTACTGTGCATCCTATGTCTTTAAAGAGAATGCCTTTAAATGTGGGGTGGTTGGGTGGAGGCATAAGAGGTAAAGTTAGAAAGTGTTTACAAGACTAGGAAAGAGGAAAATATGAATAAGAAATAAAACAGAGTATGCTTCCTTACCATGCATTAAGTGGTACACATTTGCTTAGGGGTCCCAGTCAAAAGAAGTTGAAATTGAGAGGCCTTGCAGACATATTATCTCTTGAAATATAACAATTATTATATTATATTATAATTACATGTTATATGTGTATACATAATATATAATGCTGTATAATAATATCAATAATCTACCTAGTACTTTCTACAGTGCAAGTATTGTACTAAGAGTTACATTATAGCATCTCAATTAATTTACATGACTCCATGTAGTAGGTTTTAATATCCTCATTTCATAAAAGAAGAACTGCAGTGTAGAAATGTAAATTAACATGTCCAAGATCACACAGCTATCTTGCATATATACAAGTAACCTAACAAAAAAGGGGGAGTATGGATGCCTCCCCTAGAAATATAGTATCTTTAGCATTATATACTTAAAGATTTTTTTAACTGATAAAAATGGACTCACAAGCTACTGAAAAACATTTTTCCTCTCTAAACAAGTACAACCTAAAAACAAAGTCCTCTATAAAAATAGCTTAATTAACTGGAAATGTCCCATCACTATGAAAAAGCAGACTTGTTCAAACAGTACATTTTCTAAAAAGAGCTTGCCAGGATTATTGTCTTTTTACAAAACTATCACCTATGTCTCAAATGTACCAATAATTCCTTTCCAAATGGAATGCTGCCCTCATTTAGACTCTGGTTAATTGTAAATAAATAGTGACTACTGGATTGTTTCCTATAAATTTGTCCCAAATTAATAGGGATGAGGCTTTTTTTAGTACTTTTATTGTAAACAACAAAAAACATACAAGCATTCTTGACATACAGACATTCCACACATGGTGTACAATCAGTGGCTCACAATATCATCACATAGTTGTGTATTCATCACCATGATCATTTTTTTGAACATTTGCATCTCTCCAGCAAAAGAAATAAAAAAGATCAAAGAAAACACTCATACACTCCTATCTATATTATGCATAAGAATAACCTCCGGGGTAATCTCTCGACTCTGTTAAAAATCTTTCAGCCACCACTGACACTTTCTTTTGTCTCATTTCTCTCTTCCCCCTTTTGGTCGAGAAGGTTTTCTCAATCTCTTGATGCCGAGTCCCAGCTCATCCCAGGATTTCTGTCCCACGTTGCCAGGAGGTTTACACACCTGGGAGTCATGTCCTATGTAGACCGGGAGAGGGCAATGAGTTCATTTGCCATGTTGGCTTAGAGAGAGAGAGGTCACATCTGAGCAACAAAAGAGGTTCTCTGGGGATGACTATCAGGCCTAAGTTTAAGTAGGTTTAGTCTGTCCTTTGAAGGGTTAAGTTTCATAGGGGCAAACTCCAAAATTGAGGGCTCAGCCTATTCTTGCTTGCAAGAATATCAGGAATTCTCCAAATGGGGAAGTTGAATTTTTTCCCCTATTTCCCCATTCCCCAAAGGGACTTTGCAATACTTCTTTATTCAATGTCCAAATCACTCTGGGATTTATCGGGGCATCACACTAACCTGGACAAACCAACAAAATCTCATGCCCTATTAAAGGTTCCATGTATTTATGGTGTTCAATTAAACTGACCATACAAGTTAAATTAGGAAATGCACTAGTCAAAATATAAATTTTGGACCAAATAAACATTTCTCCCTTTAGTCTCACACATAGACTTTTTCTATGTTTGGGAAGATAGCATGGCCTCTGTATTTTGGGATGTTTAGTGTTTCCACACTTATTCCTCTCCAAAATAACTCAGCCCACCTACGTCTCAGTCTTACAACAGATTCTCAGAAGGACCTTATACTAGGAAGCTACTACTCCTGCTCCGGCTTGCTGCAATCCCTGTCTTCGGCTAAAGGCAGGGAAGCTCATACCTTCTTCCGAGGCTGGAATGTTCTAGTCAAACCTCTAAAGTAGTCTCCAGTGACTAGAAAAAAATAATGCCCACCTTATAATTTATAGAAATATATAACAACTTTGTCAAACAAAAACAACATGGAAATAGGCAGCCTAAGTTTATTCATTCCATACGTATTTATCGAATGTCTACAGTGTTCTACATGCCAAGGCTTGTTCTAAGTACTGGAGAAACATCAGTGAAAACAAGTAAAATCCCTGTTCCCATGGCGCTTACCTGGGGATGAGGGAAGGGATGGGAAGGTGCTGGGAGGAGACCAATAGGTCAGTTAATCAACGCACGATATTGAAGAAAAGAACCAGGATGTCAGACAGTGCTGGGACCATGGGAAGGGAGGTGGCATTTTCAACTGAGGAGTCCAGGAGGGCCAACTGAGGAAGCAACATTTGAGATGAGCCCAAACTCTGCGAAGGAGCCAGTCATGTGACGAGCTGGGGACAGGGCAATCCAGGCAGAGGAAACAGCTAGAGTCAGCATCCTGGGTGTGAAGGAGCTTGGAGGGCGAGCAGCAGGCCAGGGTGGCCAGGGCTGAGAGTTCAGTGGAAGAGGGAGACTAGATGAGTCCCACAGGGCTGGAGGATCATCTGGCAGGTAAAGTACCTTCCAGGCTGCTCTCTTCTTTCTGAATCACTCATCAGCAGAAAGCAAATGGCTTCTTTGCCTGGAGACACCAGACGACAATGATTTTGAATACCCTGCACGTCTCCCTCCCAAAGCCACCAGCATAATAATCTACACACGAAAGAATGGACAGGCTCCTGGGGGATGTATTTGATGCCTCAGTTGGTGCTGATTAACAGCAGTTCCCCCTTGCTGTCTAGTATCCTTTGAATTCCGACTTGCCAATTTATGTAAAGTCTTCAAAAATAATGGAATGACGAGATGCTGACCTAGTCTCATAATCTACAGCTTTATTCTGTTTTCTTTAAAAAAAATTAGCGGTATCCATACAACACTTAAGACAGACTTTTTATTGTTCTTAAAAATAATACAATATTATAAGTAATCATAAAAGCTGTCATATCACAGAATTATGAACTCATAATGTAGAAAAATTTTTTTAAAATTTTAAACTTTCCAAGTATGAATTGTTAAATTCAGGTGTTTTTACTATCATTTTATTTTCCGTGCATAAAGATTTTTTTAATTGTTATTATGTCTAAAATTTTGTCTTCTTTTCTCATTGATTATTATATCATAAGAAAACTTTGATTTTTTGCAGTATTTTCATAAATATAATTTTGAAAAGCTATTAGCATTCCAGAATGCAAGTAAGTTCTTATTTGATTATTTCCTTTGTTAGACAAATGGATTATTTCCAGGTTTCTCTCATATGAATTATGTTTCTATGAACATCTTTGCACATTAGCCTCACCTAAGAATAGTTTTCCCAAATGAGTGTAAAGGTATATGCATTTGAAAGTCTTGACATATTAAAAAGCATTTGTACACTGAGGGCCTCATTGGATGCACACACTGCTGTGTTCAGCAGGATGGATAAACATCCCCACTTTGTAGATGAGGAAATTAAAACAAAAAAGAAAAATGAAAGGAATTTCCCAAGGTTATTAGTGGCCAGCCAGGACCAGAATCTAGCACTGTTACACGTCATCAAAAGTTCCCATAACCCCATTTCTATGACATAGCATAAAAGGAAAGAAATGCTAAAGAAATCGTATCTTGAACTTCACCTGGTCATGAAGCAGAATTAGCCTCTCAACTTTGGGTCTCAATTCTCCTGGAAGGGCCCTGCGAACGGTCACTGAGGGTTGAAAGGAAGACCTGACCACTAGCTTCTGAGACTCACCCTCTGGGCCTCCATTATTTTTATCTGTCAAATGTTGGGAAAGAAGTGAAAGTCAACCCAGATATTTTGTGACTGTAAAATTGGGGGGTGGGGTGGGGGACGAAGAGGAGAATTCTGGTGAGTGCTGAAACGTTTAAGCCAATGCCACAATTAGGTGTGGCGTCAACAGCATGCAGGTGTTAGAATAGAACACGGAAGAGTCTCAGAGCACGTCCATACCCCTGATTGCACATTTTAACTCTGAAAAGTATGCCAAAACCTTGTCAATGGCTTTGGCACAAAAATTCTTAGAAAAAATTGAGTTCTCAGTACTTCAGAACATCTTCAAAGAAACATATGTTCAGCTGTTTTGCCTAAAGAAAAGGAATTGGAACGTTGAGCATATTCTCTAGGCTTAGAGCTGTGTCAGGCTCAGGGCCCATATCAGTGAAAGGTCCCTGGCAGGCGATGTAGCAGCGACCAGAAAGCTGTGGGCTATAGTGCAATGTGACAGGGGTTCTGCTAATAGAACCAAGTTCTGCAGGAGGAGCACAAAGCAGAGAGCAATTTTTGTATATTATAGCAGTGACCACTTTTTATACTCTTTCTGAGTAAGAATAGTTAGATCCAACATGCATATTTTAAGGAAAAAATTATAAAAATTGAACATGTTCATACAGAAAATTTTTAAATATATAAAACTTAACAGAAATTACTCTTAGTTCCATCACTAAAATATAACAACTGTAAATCCTTTAGTCTATAGCTTTCAAAACACTTTTCTGTGACTCAGGGCCAGAAAGAAAGTGAGGGAAGTAAGGCTGGCTAGAGCCTGTCTTTATTTAAAATTTTGTTATTTTGTTATCATGGATTTTTTTTGCATTAATCTTTTTTTTTTTTTTTAAGCACTCTTCAACAAGTAGTTGCAGAACAGATCCCAGAGTTTGTCATGGGCTACGATACAATCCTCTCAGATTTTTCCTTCTAGCTGCTCCAGAATATAGGAGGCTAGAGGGTTTAAATACTTTTTTATCCTCACAATCAACTTTTTTCCCTTCTTTTTTTGTGAAAAATAACATATGTACAAAAGAGCTATACATTTCAAGGCACAGCACCACAATTAATTGTAGAACATATTTCAGACTTTGGCATGAGGTACAATTTCACAATTTTAGGTTTTTACTTCTAGCTGCTCTAAAATACTGGAGACTGAAAGAGTTATCAATTTAATGATTCAGCATTCATATTCATTTGTTAAATCCTATCTTCTCTGTATAACTCCACCATCACCTTTGATCTTTCCATCCCTCTCTTTAGGAGTATTTGGGCTATGGCAATTCTAAATTTTTCATGTTTTTTGAAGGGTCTGTCACTAGTATGGGGTAGGGAGATGTAACTATCTGATGTTCTGGAGAGGCTATGGCTTCTAGGTTTCAGGACTTAATGTGGGCCAGGGACCATCTGGAGGTTGTAGGTTTCTGGAAAGTTATTCTAGTGCCTGGAACCCTTGTGGAATCTTATATATTGCCCTAGGTGTTCTTTAGGATTGACTGGAATGGTCCTGGTTGGGGGTTGGCAGGTTATGATAGGTAGCAAGGTCTAATTGAAGCTTGCATAAGAGTAACCTCCAGAGTAGCCTCTTGATTCTATTTGAACTCCCTCTGCCACTGATACTTTATTAATTACACTTCTTTTACCCCTTTTGGTCAGGATGGAATTGTTGATCCCACAGTGCCAGGGCCAGATTCATCCCTGGGAGTCATCTCCCATGTTGCCAAGAAGACTTTCATCCATAGATGTCATGTCCCACATAGGGGTGTGAGCAATGATTTCACTTGAGTTGGACTAGAGAGACTGAGGCCACATCTGAGCAACAAAAGAGGTCCTCTATAAGTAACTCTTGGGCATATCTAAAAGTAGGCTACCAACATAAACTTCACAAGAGTGAAGCTTCATCCTCGTGCTGGCTCATGACTATTTCTGCATGTGCTGATATAAACATGCCTTGTTTACAAATATGGTTTATACCTTAGCTATAAATATGTTTTTCACATAATATATAATAAACATCTTCCCTTGTATGATCATATTTTATGAAACCAAAATTAAAATATAGACTGTAACACACAACCTAACAAGAAAACAAAATATTTGAAATCAAAACTGTCTCAGAAAACATGGGTCACCTGGTCTTTCACAGAGAGCTTAACGCTGAGGAGGATAATAAAGATATTGTCATGAACGTCACATTATCACAGCAGCAACTCGAGCAAACAGGAATGACCCACAAAAGCAGTGGCAACTGGCAGAAAAGTTCAGAGACATGGCATGATTACTTAAGATTTCCCAGCCAGAGATAGAAATGAACCAAATAGCTGCCCCTTCTTCTCAGAGGCGCTTCACCCACGTGCTCCCGTTGCCTCTCTCTCCCTTTTCCTACTCTGGGTTTTCAGTGCACCTGGGGATTTCATGAGGCCGAACACTAGGAAAGGGAGCTCCTCTCACATGCGGGGCAGGGCATGGGCTGGAAACCCTGTCCTGTGGAAACAGAGCCAGCACCCTGTCCGAACAGGTCAGCAAGATCTACTCCTCTGAATTTTATCCTCAGGCCATGTTTGTTGTAGAAAACTTTGAGATAAAGGAAAAAAATAAAGAAGAAATTAAAAGTCACCCCTAACTTCACCAGTCTAGAAGTAATCGAGCTTACTATTCAGACATGTCTCCTTCCATTATTTATGTGCTTGACTCATGTTCATTTGATATGACATGACATGATAAATGTGTACATGTATATTTTATTTTGTTCATTTATGAAATTATTATTTTAATCTGTTTAAAGAGCCTCCTCTGATTTTCTCAGTATATTACCATTATATTAAGAGCGTAATTCCATATGACTAAATGTTTTTCAAAAATGTGATCTTGATAGAGGCCTAGCATTATTTCACATGAATATGTATATGTAATAGTAGATCCAACAAATCCTCTATTGTTTGATATTAAGGTAGTTTCCAATTTTTATTATGCATATATATGTATACATACTAAAGAAAGAATATACAGAGTTCACATATAATATACAATTATATAAATATATAGCAATGTAATATATAAATAAATATACATCATTTGTATATAATGTATTAATGAATATATATGGCTAATATAACATAAAAATAAATATATGATTAATATATGGTATACAAATAAATAATGTGATTTTTATATTATTAAGAAATAGCATAGTGGGTGCAAGGGTAGTTCGATGGTAGAATTCCTGCCTGCCATGCAGGAGACCCAGGTTTGATTTCCAGCCCATGCATTTCCCAAAGACAAACAAACGAGCAAACAAACAAATGAAAAATCAAACAAAAACAAAAAATTCAACAAACGGTGCTGCAATAAGAGGATACTCACATGGAAAAAGAGTGAAATGTGACCCCCGCCATATAGAATACAAAGAAAAAAAAAAGAAAGAACTTCATAGGAAAATACCAATTGTAATATGTAAATACAAATCTTTATCTGCTCTTTGGCTAGTCTCCTGAAATAAGTTGGGTAGGTGAAATTCCAACCCTGCACGTGCCTCATTCACATCACCCTAATTTGATCCTGGGTCATAGAAAAGTGTTTTGTGAAATGTTTGAGTGCAAATGAAAACCTTAATTTTACTCGCTGAAGGGACAAAGAACCTGTTCTAGGAAACCTGTCCATGGGAACAAGTTCCAGTCCACGTAACCCAAACATATAGATCGATTAAAAGCTTCAACTGGGAAACAGTCTGACCCTCTGCCATTTTTAGGATGAGAGGCAGAAATATAATGCCTATGAGAATTAAAAATACTGATCTTGCATAATGTATAATAAAAACATAATGCCAACAGCTGTTTAACAGAGAAACTGAACAGTCTTTGCTTTGTAAATTGGGTAAAAAACTTCAATAACAAATAAATGATCCACAAGGAAAATGTCCACATCATCTTCCTTCCATTGTTTTTCCCTTTTAAAAATTAAAGCAAAAATGCATATTCACCATAGGAATACTATAACATGTAGATGAGAAAAAATTAAATGATCTAGAATCCCTACTATACTACTCAAAGATAACCATCATTAATAATTTAGGGCATATCTTTTTGGGCTTTATCTATGCAAATATATGTAATTTTAAAAAAGTGGAAATGTACTTTACACACTGTTTTTTTTTTTCTGCATGGGCAGGCTCTGGGACTCGAGCCCGGGTCTCTAGCATGGCAGGTGAAAACTCTGCCACTGAGCCCCCATTGCACCACCCTACACACAGTTTTAATAAATCAAGAATATCATCCCCCAAATGTATTTCTCAGAGTCTGTGACATAAGCATGTCAGCCTGCCTCTCCATTTCAGGCATGTCTTGACAAGTGTTAAAGAAAGGAAGGAGGACAGCAGAATGGGGAGATAGCTGCAACAGCAGAGGCATTTCCGTGGTGAAGAAGATGAAGGAGCTGCGAGCATTCCTTGTCCTCCAGGTCACCGGGAAGGTGGACGGGTCCACCATGGACAGAATCAAGAAACCTCACTGTGGAGTTCCTGACACGGCAAATTATCACCTCTTCCTGCGTCAACCCAAATGGGAAAAAAAAAAGTACTTTGACATACAGGTAATGAGACCGGGTCTTTCCAAATTCACAGAGAAACACCCTTTCTCTTTTCTTTCAAAAACATCTTCCTTACAATCTGCATAAAAACATCTTGCCACAACCATAAGAAGAAATAAGAACGTTTTAAGTTCACCCACTGGACAATGACAATGGGTAACTCACTAGAAAAAACAATGATTTCAGGATTATCATAATATCTGGCACATTTATCTTTAAAGAAACACATTTTTTTTTCCAGTTTAAAAAATTCTTTATTTAATTTTTTTAATTCCTTATTTAATTTAACTTTAGTTTCATACTACATGAACGACCCCTGATCCCAAAACAACTGAATATAACTAGTAAAGGTGTAACTTCCACTGCCTAACACACTACTGTAATATTTTATATGTGGAATACAAGTGATGGGATGACATTATGATTCCAAGGGAATTTCTGACATTCAGAGCTACAAGTGTAGGCCGGAACCATGACTAAGAGAGTGAAGTGAGCTAACCCCCTCGCCCTTTTCCTTTCCTGGTCACTAAGATCGGCTCTGACAGATGTGGAATGGCCGGTACGCAGAGCAAGGAGGTGTAAGAGTGAAGTGGGAGGAACCACCATCTGTCCCCTCTATGGGATTGGTGATTGTCCAGCATGTGCCTGGCTGATGGCAGATGCTCAGTAACCATCTCCTGATGATGAGTGCCTCTCTCCTACCCTCTCCAGACCTATGCTGTCGCTGGGCCTCTTTTCTGGGCCCAGGAAAAGGATTGCAATAAAACTGACACAGACATTGTCCTTAAGGCCAATGCCCCAAGCTAACCCTTTATGTAGGGTGACTGGAAAATAATACTTCGGTTATTAAATTTCCCCCTTGAGGCCCAAAGCAAACCAACAACCTGAGCTAGGAATTTTCATAGTAATATTGATCAAAAACAATATTTTTATTTATCCTTATGAACCTCTTTGTGCACAGGTCAGTTAGTTAGTGCTAGAATAAAATTCATTAAATTTAAAATCCCCAGTTTTAAATGGCCCACAAGGACAAACTAAAATGGAAAAGTAGAGAGACCATTTCTCTTGGCCAGGTATGTTATGCTCAGGTGATCTTACGCATTCCTGTAACCCTACTTGCTTCCTAAGCCAGCAATGATCTTTGCTTCTTTGCTTCAGTTCTAACTTGTCTTTAGAGCACCACACCAGTTATTTCCCAGCATCTACTGGGACCTCCCCTATGGATATCTTAAAAGCGAGTCTAAAATGAAGCTTGTTTTCTCCTTCTTTTCCACAGCTATATCTCCTAGCATTAAATTCCTATATTGCTTACGACTGGTTTTTATTAGCTCAGTTACCATCTGAGTGTCTATCTGTGTTGTGGCAGATCTAAAAAAAGAAAGTGGCAGTCCTGTCGACTGGGGAGAAGTGTGACAAAATAAGTGTAATTTAATAAGTGCTACATGGGCACAAGGGAGGGAACACTTTACTACTTCTTGCAGAGTCAGGGAAGACATCAGCAAGGAGGGGACATTCGAGTTGAGTCTTCATTGTTCTCAGGTAATGTCTTGTATGTTTTCAGCTAGAAAAGATCCTCAAGGAAGAATCCTTTTCTTACATGCTTGATTGTTTCCCACAGGGTAACATGGCAGTTGACAGGTAGTAACTAACAAACACTTGATGATGTTTGGGCCAAGAAACCACTGACCCAGGCACTCAAGTAACAAGCCACAGTTAAATATAGCCCATCCACCAGGCACCAGGCTGTGCTCTCTACCTGCACACTGAACCTCTCTATATATCCAGCCTTGTCCTGAGAAAGTCTAAATTTGGTAAATTGTCTTTTTTTTTATACTCAGGAAGACTTTTCTCATTGGACCAGCTATCGAGAAATTCTACCAATGCTTTTCAGGTTAGTAAACACAGGTTGTCCTTCTACATATGCATCATCATTATCCCAAACATACAGCCCTTACCACGTGCCTGATTCTATTCTAGGCACTTAATACATGGCTGATGCATTTAACTCTCAGGACAGCCCTATGTGGTGGGCACTGTCATTATCTCCATTTTAAAGATAAGGAAGTGGGGGTACAAGAGGATAGGGGGCTTATCCAAGGTCACAAAGGTAGTTAACTCCAAGCTAGGCTCCAAAGTCTATGCTGATTTTGGGTGGTGGTCATTTCACATCTGTCTTCTGGACTCCACGATATATGCTAGTTGGGGCATTTGAAAGCACAAGAGCACAGTGCCCACCAAACTACCAAAAGAAAAGGGAGCTGCCATCTATTTAGTTTTGCTTCCCCTAACCAAGACCAAGCTGATCTCTGAACAAGCATCAAAACCTCAAGCTCATTACCATCAGCGTGAGCTTCAAAAAGGTGAACACTACAATGGTATACAATGACATCCTAGTAACTCAATGCCCAAGAGCTGTGTGACACCATCGCAGAGGCCCAGGATTATCACAATGTGCAAACGCACTAGACAGATCATTACCTCCTTAGTCCCCTTCTTTGTGGTGAATTTAATATGAGAAGAAGGATCCATGCTATGGGATGGAATTTCATTTGACAGCTGTAGTAGCCAAGTACATAAACTTGAAATCTGTCCCAATAGCTTCTAAAATATTTTCCCTACAGTGTCAGAGGCAAAAATAATGAAATCTCGCAAATATACAGTTAATAGGGCCCTGGTGGACATTAAGTTCAAAAATTCATGATCTATAAGACAATAAAGACTTGATTTTAGTTTCTGCACTGTTCCTGTTAGTGTCTAATTAAACATCTGTAAAGTGCTGCTAGTTTTAATTTTACATAAAATACCCAAAACAGCTGTTACACAGTATAATAGTTATCTGTAATGAACAGGCTATTAAGGGAAGCATTATTTTAAATTAAAATCAGGCTCTAAATTTAAATTAGTCATCTCTGGTTAATGAAGGGAAAAAGAAGTCACCCATGCTCGAATAATACAGTATATCATTTAAGCTTTCAAAATCCATTACAACATTCACTTGATCGCTTGGGATAAAGGACAATTCATTTCGCTTCTGCATTGTACTCTACTTGGCACTTCTAATGATTTCATAGTTGAGCTCAATATTAAACTATATCCCAATGCTTTAACTTTCAGTACATTACTTTATAAATTAAAGAACACCAATAGCTTTATTCCCTACTATCTGAAGTTCCCCCACTCAGCTTACCAGGGATGAATACTGGTTCCTACAGTAGCCTTGCTTTCCCAGCCCTGCCTAACCTGACGAACATTGTAAGGGGAATGGCACAAAAATCTCAGCTTTTCTTTTCGTTGGTTCTCATCTTCTTTCACAAAACACAACAAAAGAGATTAGCACGGCCTAGTTGCTGGCTGTAATTCGATACCTTTCTTTCTAATTAATGTACAATAAAAAAGAAGGTTAAAATGTGATCAGCCATGAAGAGTATGGGTCTATTTATGCAAACACTGAGTCGGTGAGGAATCATCCCAGACAGGGAAAAGTTGGGTTTAAGTTGCTTCAGGTTCACATAACGGCTGACAGTAGGTCACGCGAGTTAAGAAAGGAGGTGGATTAATTGTTTCTTCATCTGCTGCTCGACATTTCCCGGTTTTTATAAGATGCCTGGCATGCCGATATTCTGAGCCCCACCGACGTCATCCCTGCAATCATCTCCGGTCACGGTGGCCTCCTCAGGTTCGCAGCCACTGCCCAGCAAGATTTCCAAAAAGAACGTTTTCTCTGATTTCCCCACCCCTGTGGCTTCAGTGTCTGTGGCATACCGGGCAGAAAGGGCCCAGGCCCCAGGACTAAGCCGTCTTTCCTCTTGGAGTAGCTGGCTTTGTGGCTCGCTCTGAGAGGCTCCCCGTCCAGGAGGAGCTGGAATGCTTGATTAGATTTTGACAATGGAAGTGTGCAGATGCCAAGCCTATGCCCACTGCATTAGGATCACTAACTTGTATTCCTTTGAGGTCAGGTATTGCCCAATCACCAACCAGCAGCATGGGCCTGAGTTGTTTCTGCTCTATTAAATTTCTGGCTGCAGTCAGAAAAGTGAATATTTCATCTTCAGAGATCTCCAATGCCAACAATTTCAACCTTTCCAATAGGTCTTGCTTGCTCTCTTTTGTTTGTGCTGGTCACAAACCTAACCTTTATGGAAGCACCTTGTAACCTTTTAAGAGCTTTCTGTGCGCTCGGCACAGCTGCATTCTCAAGGTGAAGTGTGTCGCCGAGGTCTGCCAAAACAGGTTTTAATGCGCGGCGCGCTGCCATCCTTCATTCCAGAAAGGCTGGCGGCCACCGGTCCCCAATTCCAGTTTTTCCTCTTTCAACCCCAGTCTGCACACAGTCCTCAGGAAAGGCCCCTGCTGAAAGGAAAGTCAGGCGGCGGCACCCTCCATGCCATCCTTGCTGCTTGCCTAGAGCGAGAGTGCCCCGGCAGCTACCTGATTGACCACATGTTTATTTTTAAAGAAAAATAATCCAGTCTGGGATCAATATAATCTGACAGTGCCAACCAGTTTTCTTAAAAATAGCTTCATCAGCCAAAAAGATAAGATAAAATTCACCAATTAATAAATTAATTTTTCATCCCTTCCAAAAATCATTTTTTTGATGGTTTTTAAGTGCCTCCATATGTGTGATATTAATTGAAGGAGACATGCATGCAAACAGGGTGTTGAATTGTTGGCAAGTGCAAAATGACAGGTTTAATCAGAGGCTTGCTGGTGTGCATGGAGGGAGCAACCACGCTGCCCAGGGACACAGCAGTGACAAATGGGCCTGATGGGAAGGATAAGCAGTATTAGCCCCCTCCCCTCACCGACACCTCCACACTTTAGCGCACCCGCACTTGGCCATCCTCTGGCTTCAGGCAGCCCTGGGGCAAGAACTCTATGCCCACTGAACCAGAGCCTATGTCCTCCCTGGGCTCTGGGTACCCAGGTTCCCTGATCCAGCAGCCTGGGCCCACTTCTGGAGCCAGCGTTGTCCTCCTTCCAAGTCCACACAACAGAGGCTGGACCACCCACAGTGTCCCCCCATCAGCTCGAGGGTGGGGTTGGAGGGGGTGGACTTGTGGGCTCCTCACATGCCTGACAATTGCAGGCCAAGTCTGCATTCTTGCCCTAGTCCAGTCCTCAGAAACCTTAGAGGCTTTCCAAGTACAAAAGCAGACCAAGCAAATAGCAGGAGAGTGTGAAATGGCCTGGCGTATTGGGGCAGCAGAGCTGGCCAGTGCCTGCGACGCGAGCGGAGGATGCAGGAAGGGAAATGGGTTGGAGAGGCAGTCGGAAGGGCAGCTGGAATGTGATGGTAATGCGTGTGGACTTCATTCCCGGGTTGTGGGGAGCCAAGCCAAGATCAGAATCAGATTTCATTTGTCGGATGAGTGCATCTGGACAATGACTGCAGATGGGGGAAAACTGGACTGTTGCAATAGTCCCGGCTGGATTGTAACAGCTTGCAGGAGCCAATCATTAAATCTTCATGAAGTTTATAAGCCAGTTTTTAAATTTTCAAGAATTTCATGAGCTGGTTGTCTAATATAGCCATTATTGAAAAAATAAACTTTATAAATTTATAATTAAATAAATTTTTCAAATAAAGATAAGACTTATTTTACAACATTTAACTATTATCTATGTTCATGAGGTTTTTACATCTATTTTATCTGGATAGTGGAAATATTATACAATGGCGCACCCTGTTCATCTCTTCTCAACTTTGCCTTCAAGGATGACAAGTTGGCAGCTGGAAATTAGCCATAGTAAGAGTATTTACAATATGGAAATGAGCAAACCCTATATATCAGGACGTTCCCCCCTTACAGAGCTGGTTGTTAAACTGTACCAGCACACCCGCGGGTCCAGGTTATCAAAGGAGGGCCAAGGAACTGGGGGTGACCAGATGAATCCACTAGGCTACTTGTTGGCTGCTGTGAGACTATGATTTCAGGAGGTGGCGCTCGAAGCACAATGATTGGTCTCTGCTTACCGATCAGAATTCCACAAAAATCAAAGCAATTCAGGAGGAAAAAACCCCACAAGGAGTTGAACACACTAGTGGTTGTAAGATAATTAAGCATAAGACAAGAAAAATTTGCATAAATCTATGGCGTCTTTTCCATCATTTTCCTAAAATAAACTGTATCCTAGAACTTCAGCCTGTGAACATACACAGCAAAGACAAAGTTGTGAATCAATTTGGCCTGCAAATTTCAGATATGTGAGAGGCCCACACATGCATACGCTTGTGATAAGTTAGGGAATGCTATCCCTGAGCAAGGGAAGCCCCCAAACCAGTATCTTGCTCCTGATACCCATCCCCTACCCCCCACCCACTAACTTAGCACTCTGTCCATATAGCTACTGGATCTCAGGAAACTTATTTAAAAACATAACCCAGAGGATAAAAAAAGACAAAATATAGCACAGTGTTCATGTGACTACACTTTAGAGTCAGAAAGAACTGGGGTAAATTTTGACTAATCATAAAATGTGTATGATTATTATTTCTACCTCTTGAGGGTTATGAGAATTAAATGAGTTACTGCATCAGAAAATATGTGTTCAATGAATATTAGCTATTATTACTCGTGCTTTCTTGGTCTCTGGACCAAGGGTCAGAATCTTCTTCCATGCTATCTTCTTTCCTAGTGCTGTGCTTTTCTCCATCCCTGTCTTCTCCCCAACACTCCCAGTTAGCTCAAAGATATGAGTCACTGGTCTATAATGAGAGGGAATTTGAAGGTACTAACTTCAGAGTCAAGATAAATGGCAGATTTGTATTAGGCAGCGAGCTTGGCATATTTTTAAGGCCTTAAATAGTCCCTTTGAGGGTCATTCTGGTTTTCCCCTTCAAATCTGTGGCTCCCATTTCTTGGCCTCCACACCTGGGGTTAAAGATTTACTCGTTCCCTTCCCCTCCTTTCTGGATTGAGCTATTTACTGTCCTGTCTGTGGACATGGTCCTTTCCCTTTTGGACCCCAGAGCCACCGCTGTTGGGTTTCTGGTTGAAACTGCGCCACCTTCATCAGAATAACCTGGGATACTTGTTAAAATGCAGATCCTTGGGTCACAACCGTGTATTTAACAAGATTCCCTGGTAGTTATCACGGGCCCTAACATTTGAGAACCACTGTGTGGGTCCTTATACCACCAGCTTTTATTCATTAATTCATCTATTTATTGAGCAGTTGCTAAGCACCTACTGTGTACAAGACCCTGGACCAGAAGCTGGAGAAAGAGAGAAAGTGGACTCAGTCCCTGCTCTCAAGGGACCCTGGGCCATTGGTTCTCACAGATGTGGCTTCTCAGTTCGCATTCCTTTTCCATCCCAACCCCAGGTCCCAGATGGAAATTGCTCTTTCCTGCCCTTCCTTGGGGTGCTGCCAGAAACTCCCAGCTCCTGGGCTCCGGCGCAGCAAGTCCTAGAGAACCATCACCTACTGTTTGTCAAAAACAAAAAAGAAAATCTACGTTTTCTGTCTTCAGATATTCCTGTCTGACCAAGACGTCCTGAAAAGGTTTTTCCAGGCTGGGTGAACAAGCTTTTTCAAAGCTAGCACTTCCTCTTCAAGAAAAGCTTTCTTTTAAGAAAAGACATTCCCCAACGGCCCTGGGGAAATCCTGATGGCCTCTGAATCGGAATTTTCAAAACCTCAAAACTCCTTATTTATATTTTTTACAGTTGACAATGTTCAGTCCCTTTTGGGGAGGAAGAGGTCCTTTCTCAATATAAAAACTGCTTCAGGGAAAACGGACGTGTTGCTACTTGTATTGCTCTTTATAATTAGTAGTAGTGTAATAACAGTGAAAGTCAAACGGTTTCAGCCCCAGATTAATTCAACCGCCTGTCATTTCTCCTCTTCCACTGTCTTTTAGTCAAATGTGTTGCAATAATTTAACAAATATAAAAGTAAAATAAGAATTATTGTTGCTGAGGAGAATAATCTAATCCAAACAGTAGCTTTATGTTCAGAATCTTTATTTGTAACACAACCTGTAATGATTCTCTCCTACCTCACTTAGGAGCATGAGCTAAAGGAAAACTTATTCCTTTCATTGTCCCAGGATATCCGAATCCTCATCTTCCATGAGTTCTGCCACGGTGGACAAAGCAGTAGAGACGGCCGTAAAGGCCTGGCATAGTTCCAACCTGCTGAGTTTTGTCAGAATAAACTTGGGAGAAGCTGATGTTATGATCTTTTTTGAAACTGGAGGTAGTTGTGGTGCTTCTTGGATTCTCTCTAGGAATCCAAAGAACGGTCCAAAAACTGACCGTCTACGATATGTGATCCAGCCGGTTAGCACAATCCTCCTCTGCACGGTGCGATGGGCAGGACCAAGGCCTTGCTGGTCCCTCTGGCTAGAAGACAGAGCCAGAGGAGTTGCAAGCCTCGTTGTCACCATTAGGCACAGCTGCAGAAAGGACTCACTGTGACCAGCTTTCATCATGGTTTTCCCCCATTAGTGGACAAATTCTGTCTGATTTAGCTTCCCGCTGGCCGGGAGGCCACCCACCCAATCTCATGCATGCGATGCTGTCCTTCTCCATATGCGCCTTCCATATTAGCCAAGAACGTCCCCCTGGAATCCTCCCTGAAGGAAATATGTTTCACAATGACACTGACTCAGCTTTTCCTTCTGCACAACTGTTAGCAGAGTTGCTGCCTTGCCTCCAGCTTGCAGGCTACCTCTGGGGGATACCAGCACTCACTCATGCCTATGAGACCTGCCTCCGACTTGCACCCTTCTCCATCCCACCACTATGGCACAGGTTTGCACAGAGATGGGTGGAGAGCTCCAAGCCCTTAACAGAGAAACGTCCAGTTGGTACATAAAGAGAGAGCCATATGGCCCATGCGTTTCCTTTTTAGTTTCCTAATAGTCGAGAGAAATGAGTACTATTTCTTCCTCTTCCCTTCCACAAATAACATTTCTAAATTTGTCCCTGTCCATTCAAGTCTTGGTCATAATTTTTATCTGATTTCACTCAGGGGAAAAATACTCGGGTGCCAAGAGAAGGAAGACTCACCAAGCCCTGAGTATGGACCCTAGCTCATGGGAGGTGGGTCACCAAGATGCAGACTCTGCACCTCCAGTTTCTTCCCGAGGTCCAATCCCACCCTAGTGAAGTGCAGGGCAGTGTCACTCGGGGCAACTTTGGGGGTCATGGAGCTCATGTCTAGCTCTCTCTTGACCTTTTGAGCTGTGTCCTGTCCTCTAAAAGGCAAGCTTCCTGGGGACTTGCTGCCCGTGCAGAGTGCACAGCAGGCTGCCTGATTAAACTGCATGGCACCAAAACCTGGGGAAACAGCACACCAGAACTCTGCTCTGTTTTTTGTTTTTTGTTTCTTAAATGATGTGTCCTCATTAAAATCCTTTAAAAAATTGTGAAATAATAGCTTCTACTATTGCCCTCATTTTGTTCCTCCTCCTTTCTTTTTAAGTTGGTAACAATTTATTAATTATAGATAATGAAACAAAAACATATAAAGCTTTAAATGTTAGAGATTTACAGATACCTTTATTACTTTCATGCATAACATTTCATTTCACAACATGCATGAAAGTATATTAAATTTAGCAACAGAGAAATTTCCTTTTTTCTTTTTAGCACTTCCTCAAATTGTATTGTATTGTGTTATAGAAACAGAAAGTGTACGTGGTCAATTTACTTTTGCTCTCTTACCCGAATCATTTGTTGGGAGCCAAACTTTGATGACAGGTTCCTATTTTAAAAAGTGGACGAGGCTGCTGTGGGATGACCCGCTGTTCTTTCTCATTGTGTAATCTATTGCATGTACATAGCACAGTATGCCATGTGTCGGTTAACAGATGTTCAATAAAAACAACAAAAGCCTTTTTATGTCTAATGCTTACTGTCTTTGAAATACAAATAGCCCTTTTTATTTTTCAATGGGCAGGTTACTCTTTGACATGTGAACTCATTCTAAAAAATGAATATTGGAAAGTAATCTGCATAAGTGTCAAAGCTATATGGAAAATTGTCCATTCCCTTTAATGTCGTGTGACTCTCAAAATTTCTAGAAGAACTCAATCCTTTTGGCATTTTTCCCCACTTGTTTAGATCATAGGGATTTCTATCCATCCCACCATCCTCGAGGAACTCTAGCCCATGCATTCGCATTTGGAGAAGGTCTGGGAGGACATAAACATTTCAGCAATGCTGAGAAGCAGACTATGGGAATGAATCATATATAGGAGCAATTCACCAAAATCTGGAAAATATTGTACTTTCTTCTGGGCCTGCGTCACGGAACCTTGAGGTTACCATAAGAAAAAAAAAGTAAGCCAAAAATCCAAAAAGAAACACTGTTAAAGGAAAAGATCCACCTTCAATTGTGCTATAGACTAGTCTGAACTCTGTTTCATTGCATATAATCTCAAGAATCAGTGATCCTCTCCTCAACACACACCTCTATTTTTTCCTCAACTATTCATTGCTTCTTAGTTGTACTTGGAAACAGGCTATGGTGAGCCTGATTCCCAAGAGGAAATCGATACCCTCTTGGGAAGAGTATAAAGCTTCCAGAAGAACACACAGGTCATCTGGAAATCTTCAGTATGAAATGCGTGTGGACAATAGGAGTTGGCTATAATTATAGGGAACTATTAAAGCATCTATGTTCTAAATCTACATTATTGCTAAATTTCGTTGTCACTATTAACTTTAAGGCCCTTCTTTATCAATCCACAGAGCAATCACTGACAAAGCCGCAGAATGGACTGATTTACATGTCCACGTCTCCCTGTTCCCCACTCC
The DNA here is from genome assembly GCF_023851605.1 of Tamandua tetradactyla. Classification (NCBI taxonomy): domain Eukaryota; kingdom Metazoa; phylum Chordata; class Mammalia; order Pilosa; family Myrmecophagidae; genus Tamandua; species Tamandua tetradactyla. The sequence continues at coordinate 40,220,258 of NC_135334.1, forward strand.
CTTCCAGCTATGGTGGAAAGAACTAGACAGATGTCAGCAAAGCAAAGTGCTACAATAATATATGAAGAGTTAACTGTACATTAGGTATAAATTCTCCAGTAAAGACAAAACGTGAAAAAAACAAAATTCTATGCTGATGCCATCTTGTTCTCTCTTGTATGATTTAGGTTTAAACTTATTTACTGCTGCTGCGTACAGATTTGGTCATACGCTGGGCCTGGCCCACTCTATAGACCCTTCAGCACTGATGTACTCGACTTATAAATACTAGCATCCCTCTGGGTTCCACCTCCCCAAGGATGACCTGAAAGGGGTCTAGGCATTGTACAGCATGAGCCCTACACTTCTTTGATCAATAATTCAGAAAAGTCAGAAAGTGTCAGACATTTAGTCTCCAACTTTAAAAAGTATACTTTGCCAAGCCCTTGATTTTGAAGCTTGTCCTTATGAAACTTATTTCTGTAGGAGAGAAGCTAAGCCTATCCCTAACGAGGTCAAAAGTTGCTTCCAGGACACCTCTTTGTTGCTTAGGTATGGCCTCACGATCTCTAAGCCCAACTCTGCGAGGAAAATCATTACCCTCCCCTCCGTGTGGGACGTGACATTCAGGACTGAAAATCTCCCTGACCATAAGCAGTGACTCATGGGGGGTGACTCACAGGGATGAGTCTGGCCCTGGCACCACGAGATCAGCAATGCCTTACTGACCAAAAGGGGGAAAAGAAGTGTAATCAAATAAGGCATCAGTGGCCAAGAGAGATCAGGGTCAAAAGGTTCTTCTGGAGGCTTCTTTTATGCAAGCTTCAGTTAGATATTGCTAATTGCCATGGTTTGCTAAACCCCAACCAACATCACTCCTGTTGACTCTTAAGAAAACCTAGGGCTTTAATTGAGACTCTATAAAGACTTCATGCACTAAGTTTATTTTCTTGGAAACTATAATTCCTAGAGGGTTCCTAGGTCAGATAAATCCTAAAACCAGCCTCTTCAAGATTCTCAATTAATTACATCCCTTATCCTTTAGTGTCAACACTCCTCAACATGCAAAAGTCAGAACAGGTATTGCCCAAAGATCCCTATAGATTGGGAGAAGGATCAAAGGAGTAGGAGGAAGTATAATAGAGAAAATAGGATTTAACAAATGAGTATGACAGCTGAATCATTATATTAATATTCTTCCTAGCCTCCAAGGTTTTGAAGCAGCTAGAAGGAACAAATTTGAGATGGTGGAATGATAGCCCATGACAAACTCTGGGATCTGTTCTGTAACTACTTGGTGAAGAGTGCTTTGAAAATTATTGCTTTTTTCTTTCTTTGCTTTGTATATATGTTATTTTTACAATAAAAAAATTTAAAAACTGTACTTTGCCAGGAGTTACCTGCATAGCTAAAGTTTAAGCTAGAGGCCACAGCCCCAAATATACCTTTTTTGAAGAGCTTATTTATTAGTTGTGAATATTGAATTCTTTTCTAAGATGTGTAATGAAATTCTCCAGCTTTCCTCCATTGTGTAATTTAAGCACCAGCCAATTAAATCAAACACCATTCATTGCAGCAGGCATGCCTCCTAGACAACTTCAGATGTAATGAGCAACAGATGAGGTTCACGTACCATTGGCTCATGTCCACAGAACAGAACTAGGCACCTTCACCTGGCCAAGTTGACACCTGAATCTAACTACAACATGTCCACCCTTTGTCAATATGGCAACTATATGCATCATCTTAAATGGTATTAAAATGGCACAAATTCCTCCATTGTGTATTGGTCCCTGGGTGGCATTCGAAAATACAATCATTTGCCTGCTTTTCTGAGTGTAGATCAGGATTTATACATTGGGAGAGGATGAACAGCTTTTATAGTTTATATATATGATACTTACCCATTTGCAGATGTTACTCCCTCTTCCTAAAAGAAGCAATGATGACAACAGCCATTCCACACAGTCGTACAGACAATCCGCAGTTTACCAAACATTTCAACATGTGTGATCTCACTTCATCTTCTTGACAAGCCTGCGAGTGTGAAGTATTTTCCTTATTTGATAGCTGAGAAAGCTGAGGCCCAAAGACAATAAGTACCTTAAAACATTCAAGATTATACCATTTTATTAGACTTTTTTGGAAGACAAAAAAAAGGAGTAATAAAGACTCTATGATCAATATTCCATAAAAGGAAGAACAAATCAATTATTTCAGGAGAAGGAATCTTGAAACATCCTAGACCTTGAGAATTTTTAGGTAGTGGATAAGCCACAGAAAACCTTTGGAACTGATATTACCTTGAGTGGAAACTTGGTTATTCAGCCCCTGCTCATCAGAGCCTCCCATTCTCTCAACCTAACAGGACTGGAGAGCCCAGACCTTCTTGCATCGGGCTGTTTAGAAACAGGCACACAGTGAGAATTCACCTTAAGCCAAAAAAGACAAATCTTATCCAAGGAAGCTTTCAACCAGCTGCCTCTGGTTGCAGGGAGAAGCTAGGTGCCAGTTCTGCAATTCCCATGAGTGGTGGGGAAAATGCTGTAAATATCTCCACTTTACAGACTTGGTTCAGAGAGCCCAGTGGCAGAGCTCAATGGGAAATGTTTCCATGGGCCACCAGGAAGGCCAAGTCCAAAGTCCTACCTGCCCTTTACAGGTTGGTATGCACTCGGACCACGGTCACTCGGCCAAGAGCTAGAGCATGTATTTTGATATGGCCATTTTTACACACAAGAACAACATATAAAAACATGGCTTTGTACTGACAAGTAGCATACATGTCACTCATGTCACCAGCTGACCCTCACCACATTTCTGACCTGATCAATTTTCTGTTTCTAATCTTCTCTGCAGTCTCACCGTACCTCTGATTCCCACCCCACAGCTGACCCCTGTTCCACCCCTGATCTCACCCACCTCTGACCCATATGTGGCCCTGAACCCTGCTCCTTCCCCATGCCTGATCCTCACCACTGATTACAAAACAAACTTTATCAAAGAGGCATTGGCTCAGGCAGCCTCCGGTCACAAATCTGTATCTGACAGTCCTCAGAGAGCAGAGCGGGAGATGAAAACTCACAGGCAACTCTCCCAAGGAGCAGGTCCCTGATTACAAGAGGATCCACAAGAAGATGCCTTTAAATAGCAAACATCTTCAGTGTACTTCAACTACAGAAGGATTCCCTCTAACTTTCTTGGGTGCTTAGCAAAAGAGTTAAGCGCAATGCAGGATGCCAAGAAATATATGAAATAACCAACACATAAGAAAGTTATGATCTTATTGAGAACAAAGAATTCAATTAAAGAAACAATCAATGGCAATTCCTAGAGCAGATTTCTAATTTGGAGCATCAGTAGCTATCAACTAACTTATGCACAGCAGTAAAATAACAGCTTCTATTTTTTTATTACATACATGCCAAGCACTCTACTTGGTGATTTACAGGCATTCTTTAATTCTCATAGCAAACTTCTCCCATTTTACAAAAGAAGAGACTGAGGCTCAAAAAAGTTAAATTATTTGCCCCAAATCACACAAGTCAGCAGGTACTGAGGCCAAGATCCCAATCCAGGTCTTCCTGACACAGACAGCCATCCCCTTACTTATACTGCCACATACACAATGAAAGAGCACAAGCTCCTTGGGTGTCTAGAGCAGTATGGAACAGACCAGATTCTTGGTACCATTTTGACCAAGTCACTTTGAATCCTAGGACCTTGGAAAACATTCCTGGGAAAGCCCACTGGCCCCGGGCCCCCTTCGTAATCCATCAAACCCAGATCAATGTGACTCCATCTCATCCTTTTATGCGGTAACAATGCTGGGAAAGGAGTTCCTGTTCTTCAGGGACCAGTAAGCCTGCGACATGCCATCAACACTTGACTACTCAGCTCCACATCAAGATAAGCATCACTCTAGAAGTTCTTGTTGCTGTTATGAGTGAACAGCATGTAGAAATTCTGTCATATATGGCAGTAGGATGGAGGCTGGGGAACTTTAGAGAATTTTGGAACTGCCAAAACTATCTCTAAGTGCTCTGCTGTTTTCCACTTGTGTACCATATTTCCTTTAACCCTTTTTATGAAGTAGAGATTAGAACTCCCAATTTACAGATGAAGAAAGAAGCTCAAAGAGATCAAGTAACTTTCCCATGGCCATACAATTTTGCAAGTGACTGAGCTAGGATAGCAGCCCAGATTTATCTGACACTGGTTTTGTTAACCACTGTATCCCTACAGATAGGAATTCATAGTAGATACTCAATAAGTGCTTGTTGAATGGGGATTGGATAAATTGACAGATGGATGGAAAGATAGTTGGATGGATGGATAAATGAATGGATGATCAGATGAACAGATGGGTGAATGGATGATTACAAAGTCAGAATCTTCCTTAACCCTTCTTTCTCAAGGCCTCCTGACTTTACACCCATCAGTTAGCTGTCAGGTAGCATACAGAAGACAGAGCCCACATTCCAGATTCCCAGGGAGTATGACTACTCCCCCCTGATGATGTTCACTGCAATTACTTCTTTCCAAGGAGAAAAAGAGAAGCATACCATTCAATCCCATTTCTCCCTCTACTCCAGACAGAATTCAATCACACCAGAATAGGCAGAGGTAGCTCAGGAATATGTGTGTGTGGTATGCTACATTTTTTATTCTTTTTTCCTTCATTGGAAAAGCGCTCATACTGGGTGCCAAGTACTATTGAAGTGGTTAGAAATATAAGGATGGATTGAATACTCCTCCTGAATTCACAAACCTCACTTTACATAAGGAAGAAGGACATTCAAGAGCATTGCAAGACAGTGTGACATGAGCTTTAAAGGAGGTGTTCTAGTTTGCTAGCTGCCAAAATGCAACATACCAGAGATGGATTGGCTTTTAATAAAAGGGGATTTATTTCATTAGTTCTTCAGAGGAAAGGCAGCTAACTTTCAACTGAGGTTCTTTCTTATGTGGGAAGGCACAGGGTGATCTCTGCTGGCCTCTCTCCAGGCATCTGGGTTCCAACAACTTTCCGCGAGGTGATTTCTTTCTGCATCTCCAGAGGCCTGGGCTGAGCTGCAAGTGCTAAGATGAGGTATGCTGAGCTGCTTGGGCTGTGCTACATTGAGCTCTCTCATTTAAGCACCAGCCAATTAAATCAAACACCATTCATTGCAGCAGGCATGCCTCCTAGACAACTTCAGATGTAATGAGCAACAGATGAGGTTCACGTACCATTGGCTCATGTCCACAGAACAGAACTAGGCACCTTCACCTGGCCAAGTTGACACCTGAATCTAACTACAACATGTCCACCCCTTGTCAATATGGCAACTATATGCATCACCTTAAATGGTATTAAAATGGCACAAATTCTCTCCTGGCTGTAGATCTATGAATCTCAAAACAAGTTATCTGGTGCCAATATGCAAAGGATGGACAGTCACAGGATCCATAGGGAGAAATTGGAAGGAAAACCTACAGGGAAAACACCACTGGATTTCAAAGTCTGAAAGTCATTTATTCTTCAGCTTTAGAAAGTGGCAGTCCCACCCTTTCCAAGGGCCTAGGCAATGGCTTACCTCTCTCCAAGTACAACCTTGGGGGATATTGGGGAGACCACCTTTTTTCTCGGCTCCACCTTCTCCAAGCATTGGGGCTGCACCCGGGCTCTCTACCATGTCTAGGGCACACACTCAACCCCACCATGTGGTGGCAGCCAGGCTCTCTCCAAACCCCAAGGAATGTACTTCACCCTCTCCAAGGCCTGACTCTTCCACTACAATGAGGTGGAAGGCCCATCCTCTGCCTTTGAGACAAACTCACCCTCTTCACAGCCTTGGGTGGGTCTGCTCTCCTGGCCCAAGTCTTCTTCTTTTTTTTTTTTTTTTAATTAATTTTTTGATTTTTTTTAAACACCAAAAAATACCAAACAAATGCAAACATTCATGACTTTTGATCATTCCGTTCTACATACATAATCAGTAATTCACAATATCATCATATAGTTGCATATTCATCATCATGATCATTTCTTGGAATATTTGCATCTATTCAGAAAAAGAAATGAAAAGAAGACAGAAAAAAATTCATACATACCATACCCTCATCCCTCCCCCTTATCTATCACCAGCATTACACTCCAAATTTATTTTAACATTTGTTTCCCTATTATTCATCTTTATTCCATATGTTTTATTCATCCTTTGATAAGGTAGATAAAAGGAGCATCAGACACAATGTTTTCACAATCACACAGTCACATTGTGAAAGTTATGTCATTATACAATCATCTTCAAGAAACATTGGCCCAAGTCTTCTTGACTTCAGACCTCAGCCTCCATGCCTCTGAAGTTATTTTTCCTCCAATGTGTCCCTTCTCTGAATCCCCAAGTCCAGATTGGCAGCAGCTCTGTTTATAAATGTCCCACAGCACTCTCATTGGCTTTCGATGCCGTAGCCTTGGATCATGCCCATCAGACTTAAGGAGTTTCCACAAATCCTTCCTGGATAACTCTGTGTCCAATCCTGGCTTTCTCTGAAATGGCTGGCTGTTTCCACATTTGGTTAAATCCTTACACAGGGCATTATTTCCTGGAGTCTCTGTTTCTGGAGGCCCAGAATTTTCCAGTATTTCAATTTCTGTTTTCTTTGTACTCAAGAGTTCGGTTTTCAGGTTATATCTTTTCTGTCATATTTCACTATAAGCTGCAAGGAGAAACCAGGCTGCACTTTACATATCTAATTTGGAGATCTCTTCTGCTAAATATCCAAGTTCATGGCTTTTAAAATCTGCCTTCCAGCCAAAGCCACTAGTCAATTTTGCCAAATTATCTGCCATTTTAAAACAAGGCTTGCTTTCTTTCCAGTCTACCATAACTCTGTCTAAAGCCTAGTCAGAGGTATCTTTAGAGTCCATGTTTCTACCAACAGTCTCTTCAAAACATTCTAGGCCTTCTCTATCAGGCTTCTCACAGCTCCTCCAGATTCTTCCCCTTTTCCATTTAAAAAGCCATTCCAACATGTTTGGTATCTGCAAACTGCAGCAGTACCCCACTTCTGGTATCAACTTGTACTAGTTAGAGTTCTCTAGAGAAGCAGAATCAACAGGAAACACCCGCAAATATAAAATTTATAAAAGTGTCTCATATAATCGTGAGAACACAGAGTCCAAAATCCGCAGGGGAGGCTCTGAAGCTGACGAGTCCGATGGAGGGTCTGGACGAACTCCACAGGAGAAGCTCACTGGCCGAATCAGGAAGAGAGCCAGTCTCTTCTGAATCCTCCTTAAAAGGCTTCCAGTGATTAGATTAAGCATCACTCATTGCAGAAGACACTCCCCTTGGCTGATAAAAATGGAATCAGCTATGGATGCAGCTGATGTGCTCATGATTTAATTCTATGAAATGTCCTCATCGCAACAGACAGGCCAGCACTTGCCCAACCAGACAAACAGGTACCACCACTTGGCCAAGTTCGCACATGAACCTGACCATGACAAGAGGTATATAAAAGGTAGGGTACAGGTACCTGGGAAAGTGCCAAGAGACTTCCCTGAGGAGGGGACATTTGAGCAATTTGATGTTACATTTTGTTCATCTTTTGGAAATAGATTTTTGTAATCTTTTGTTGAAACCTGGAAATTTTTTTTTCTTAAACTAACCACATATAAACACAAACATTGTTACCATATGATCATTCCATTCTTGATATATAATCAATAACTCACAATATCATCTCATAGTTGTATATTCATCATCATGATCATTTCTTAGAACATTTGCATCAATTCAGAAAAAGAAAATGGAAAAAATTCATACATACCATACCCCTTACTTCTCCCTTTCATTGATCATTAGCATTTCAATCTACTAAATTTATTTTAATATTTGTTCTCCCTATTATTTATTTATTTTTAATCCATATGTTTTACTCGTCTGTCAATAAGGTAGATAAAGGAAGCATCAGACACAAGATTTTCACAATCACACAGTCACATTGCAAAAGCTTTATCATTATACAATCATCTTCAAGAAACATGGCTACTGGAACACAGCTCTACCTTTTCAGGCACTTCCCTCAGCCTCTCCATTACACATTAACTTAAAAGGTGATATCTATATAATACATAAGAATAACCCCCAGGATAATCCCTTGACTCTGTTTGGAATCTCTCAGTCACTAACACTTTATTTTGTTTCATTTCACTCTTCTCCCTTTTGGTCGAGACCCTAGGATTTCTATCCCACATTGCCAGGATGGTCCACAACCCTGGGAGTGATGTCCCACATAGACAGGGGGAGAGCAGTGAGTTTGCCTGTCGTGTTGGCTGAGAGAGAGAGGCCACATCTGAGCAACAAAAGAGGTTCTCTTGGGGGTGACTTCTAGGCCCAATTTTAAGTAGGCTTAGCTTATCCTTTGTGGCATAAAGTTTCATATAAACAAACCCAAGATTGGGGGCTCAGCCTATTGTTCTGGTTGAAACTTGGAAATTTTGATATTTTACTATGCTATTGCTGGAATTAAATGCTGAGGTATCAGTTCCTTAAGCTTGCAACTAGCTAGTGTTTATGACAGAGCTTTCATTGACCCAGTCTTTGCAGATTGGCCTATGTGAGGGCTCTCCTTCAGAGCATAAGCATACAATAAATTTGCAGAATAGCTCTAGCCAAAAGCACAGGTCCTATCAGAACATGCAGAGACCTAGGAAATCCCCCTTTTACACAGATGCGAGAGTTCCTTTACAGAAATATAAATGTCCTCTCTTCCCTAAGAAGCACATCTCCTCCTGGTCCCAAGCATTGTGTGGTATGTCCCAAAAGCCAGCAATTCGTTGTCCTAGACCATCACTGAACAGATTTGACCAGATGTTCATGCTCCCAGTGTGTGAAAAAGAGTTACTCTGCTCCCTCCTGAACCAGGACCAGGGATGCACATTGGGAGCAGCTGGCTCCATGCCAGGCAGTGAGGGGATGGGACAGGGGCCAGCAAGGTGCCATGAGGTCCAACTGTTTTTATGATACAGCACTCCTGATGCAAGACTCTCCCTGTTACTGCAGTCTTCCTTTAACTGTTTTCTGGACTTTGAGAAAGATGCTTCTGTCACTTCTTGCTGTTTGCTCAAAGTTTCTGTGGAGGAATGTCTTACTCTGTCATCTTGATTAGGAGCAGAGCTTAGAAATAGATTTTTAAGTTACAATGCTATGAATACTTTGTGCTCATCTGAAAAAAAGAGACAGTAACAAAATATTAAAAAGGAAAGCAAAATTACCTAGCATATTGGCTAGGGTTCTCTAGAGAAACAGAATCAGCAGGAAATATCTGTAAATACAAAATTTATAAAAGTATCTCACATAAGCACAGAGATGTAGGGTCCAAGGTCTGTAAGGCAGGCCGCAAGTTGGCAGCTCCAATGAAGGTCCTCAACAAGTTCTCAAGAGAGGCTGGTTGGCTGAAGCAGGAAGAATGATGGTCTCTTCTGAGACCTCCTGAAAAACCTTCCAATGATTAGATTAAGCATCACTCATTGCAGAAGACATTCCCCTTAGCTGATCACAAATGCAATCAGCTGTGGATGCTGCCAATGTGGTCATGATTTAAGTCCATTAAATGTCCTCATAGCAACAGACAGGCCAGTGCTTGCCCAACCAGGTACCACCACCTGGTCAAGTTGACACATGAACCTGATCATGACACCTAGGATCCCCCGCACAGTAGATACATTGTTAACCCTGTAGTTGTTTATACAGACATTTTCCTCTGGATAGGGAGATATATATGTATAACTATGGGGGGGGGGCAGTTCTTACAAAAATGGGGATTATGCTAGTTTACTGATTTTTAAAGATTTTCACTCAGCAATATATCATTTTTCCATGTCAGTGAATTTAACTTTTCATCTTTATTTTAAATATGCATATATTATTCCATCAAATAGACTTATCATTACTTATTTAACCAAGCCCATATTCATGAACCAATAGGCGAACTGAAATGGCATTTGAAGGCAATGGCCAGGGAGGGTAGGCAAGGGCAGACTGGGAGGAGCCTGAAATGCTGTGCTGAGTAATAATGCTGCCTTTATCTGAAGCTATGAAAGTCATGATCAGATTCCACACTGCCCGGACACTGAAATGGCAGGTATCAATCAATTGCTGATAAACAAATGAAATGCTGGCCATGGTGTAGCTTTTTAGCTTATCCTTTTGAAAATATCAGAGATTGTAGTAGAGGCAAAGAAGACAGTGAAGTCAGAGATACACTCTTCTACTCAATCATACTTGGTCACTGAAAAACAGATTTTTTTTAAAACCCCAATTTAAATATCAAGCTCTGTGCATTTAGCAATTATTGCTGACTATATTCAGATGATAGATATTTTGTCAAAACCCTGAATATAAATATGAAGGTGGTAATACAATAGAAGAGGCTTAGATGCAAGAGACATTTAGAAAGGAGCGGTCAGGGAAGGGATTGGAGAAGGAGAGAAGGCTGCAGAAAATCATCACCTTCTGCCTAATCATCACCTTCTCATCTTCTCCCCTCTCAGATATGCTGAGCTATCATAGTTGGGCAAATAATTCCAAAGGACCAGGAAGAACTAGAAGTAGGAGAGGAAATCAAGAGTAGTCCCTTTCTAACATTAGGTTTGCCACTAACTTGCCATGGGAGCTTGACCCTCTTTTGCTCCTCTGTAAAATGAGGGTGTTCTATGATAAAATAGTGACATAAGTGTTTTTAACACTTAGTATGATAAATGCTTTTTTATCAGATCCTTACAACAGCCCTGTGAGGTATGAATTACTATCCCTTTTTTACAAATAAAGAAGCCAAGACATAGAGAGGGTAAGCAACCTTTTCAAAAGCATGTAGCTGCTGAGGAGCAGAGCTGGGATGTAAACCCATGCTGCCATACACCAGAGCCATGCTTCTAACTGCCTGTTCTCTTGCCTCCTGAAGGTGCCATCCAGAGCTAGGATTCCATGACTCAATAGCTCTGATCCCCTGACAGCTGCCACCTCACAGGGCCTGCCTCGCCTGGACAAAGAACAAAGAATTCTTTCTTGTCACAACCATAATAGCCACCTGGGGGCCGCTGATTATGAAAGAGCTCCCAGTCTGTCCTCTCCCACTAACAGCCCGGAATGGAATTCCCCATTATCAACAACAATCTGTTGATGGGACATTTCAGACTGTGGATGTAATAACCGCATGATTTGCTTCTGAGGCAAGATGGAATGCAGCATATTTAAAGTCACCATGAGATGTTACATATTTGCCATAGTGAGCAAAAGTGCATTTCTATGCTCTTCTATTTGAAGGGGAATAAAATAAAAATAAAAGAGCCTTCACTGCAACCCAGGTCTTCTGAGTTCCAGTCCAGAATCTAATCACTAATATAGGAAACTGTCTAGCTGTGAAGTGGGACTACCAAAATAAGCACCGAGTTTTGCACTTCTGTCTTTACTTCTATCCATTGGCATCAGTAGGAAAGATATTTCAGGAAAGTACATGCCCTCACAGGCCCTGGGTATGCAGACACAAGCAGGAAGCTGTTCTGGCCTAGTGAGGTTTCTTAAAAATGTTTGATATGCTTTTCCATGCTCTGTTTTTTTCTCAAAACAGGATTCTTAATTTTTTTTAAATGTCAATCACTGTCACATTTTAAAGGACGTTATATATTTTAGATTCAAATGCAAAAAAAAACACCACACTTTTTAAAGGCTCTGTGAATGGGGACTGGAGAGAATGTTGACTGTAAGAGGTATTCTGAGGGACTCAGCAGCAGGAGTTGTACACTAATTTGATGAGAAGAAAACTGGAAAAGGAAGACTCAAATAAGGAAGCATCTCACAACTGACAGAATAACAGCATCATTCACATAGATATGAAAAGCAGATGGGTTATTTGGGCTTATTTGGATTTATTGGGTCTATGAAGAGAAACTGAATTTTAAACAAGTTGAACTTAAGGTGGTGACAATTCTAGCGCCATTTCATAGAAAGAGGTCACAGTTCGAGGCATAGGTTTGGAATTTCCCACATGATGGAGGCAGTTAAAGATATGAAAATGGATAACTGCTCTAAAGATAGAATGAAGATAAAGGAAAGAAGCCTAAGGCATGAACCTAGGAAATGGCAGCAGTGGGGAAAAAGGGAGTCAATAAAGACCAAAGAGAAGCAGCACCCCAGTAGTAATGCTAATAATAATCATAATAACTGACATGTCATAATCATTTCTGATGCTCTGTGTGTTATGCTAAGCATTTTACAAGCATTTACTCTAATCCTGTACTGTTTTGTCCCCATCTGTAATTTTAATCTTGGTCTGCTAGACAGCAGAGACAGAATCCCTGTAGTGGAGTCCCAAATAAGTCAGGAAAGTGGGGTTTCGATTTTGTTTTGTCAAAGTGGTCAACCAAGTAAAATGCTGCAGAAATCACCGCATTGAGAACTGCCCAGAGTAGGTGCGGAATGGAATTTCAGTAGAACAGTGAGAACAGAAGCCAGATCACGGGGACCTAGAGAGCAAATAGAAGGGAGAAAATGGAGATGGTAAATAGAGATCATTCATTTGAGAATCTTGTTAATACAAAGGGAGGGAAAATTAAGATAATAGCTGGAAGGGGCAGCAAAGGTCAAACAAGGATTTTCCAACATGGGAAAGACCTGGGCATGTCTACAGATATGAAAAGGAACCAGCGAAGAAAAAAATGTGCAATGTCTTCGGAAAGAAGGACGATAAAAACAGTAACCGCTACTATTGAGATAGCATGTTTGGAAGCTGGTATTTCCTGTGGGCTTGAGGAACACCCACACAACTGCAGAGGAAAGTCTTCTTCCTTCACAATCTCCCTGGTTCCTTTTCTGGCAATTAGGTTGCCTCACTGAATGCCAACAAATGGCATTGTACTTACTTAGTTCAATTCTCTGAGATATACTAAGAACTCCGACAAAGAGGCAGAACTGTATTAAGAGTCCTGATTCATCATTTCTTCTGAATTCCCTCAGAAGTGTGAGGATGATGGGGTTTTCACATCTTCACAGGTTAAAGTTTATATATCCCATAATCTCTTAATTTAAGGACATTTTAAACAGCTTTGGCTATTTTTAGCCCACACCACTGTCTATACGTGGGCTTTAATTTTATAAGTTATATTTTGCTTAGGCTCAGTGAGGTGGATGATGTAGGGTTGATTTTTGGGCCTCTGAAGCTTTCTGAGGTAAGTAGCCTGGTTAATGAACCCCCAGAATGAATGTTTTCTTGGCCAATGACATATATGCTAGTTGATACTTTGAAGTTTCCAGGGGCAGAAAAATGTTACATCAATAAAACAAATTTACAAGGAAACTTGGCTAGATTGATAAACCCTAAGTTTAAAATTTGTATTAGTCAGTTGATAAATTTGTAGAGAAAAACACATCTTTTAAAAGTATCTACAAAGATTTTAGCAACTTGAATACTTTGGATGAATTACATGATATATGACTACATCTCAATAAAACTTGCAGTACAATTTTAAAAAGATTTTTAGAATATTCCAGAGTTTATAAAACAAGTTCATTTGCATTATCTCAATTGATTTTTTGAGGTATTAGGCAGATTATTTTTCTCACTCTTATTTGATGGAAGGAAATTGAGTCTCAGAAAAATTAAGTGACTCTCAGGAGTTCACACATCTAATGATAAACAAGAATCAAGCATCCCTGTTTCTTTCACTGAACTGCACTGTCTGATCTCAAGGGAGATGAGCAGCAAATAAATTGAGAGCATTAAAATAATATATAAAGAAGGAAGACATCGCTTCACCCTGAAGCTAGGAATCAAGATAACAAAGGAAAACAGAGGCAAAGAGAGTGGGGTAAAGAGGATGTTCATGCTGAACTGCCTCGATAGCCCAGCAAATAGGAGGAGAAGGCATCTCCTGAAAATGAAAGCTTAGGTGAGTGGGGTAGAGAATGGTTGGGCATAACAAAAAAGAATAAAGGTTCAACAAATATGAGTCAAGCTCCTAGCTGTGCAGGCAGTATGCTAAGCTTGAGGATAATACATGATCCTGCCCCAAATAGCACACAGTTGGCAAAGAGTTGAAAGAGGCCAGGTGAAGGTTACCAGTGACCTAACCTCAAATTTGATGTATTAGTTACTGTACTCCAGTAAAAGGGAGTGAAAATTTCAGAGAAAAATGAAAATTACTTGTCAAATATGTTCCGCTCAATGCTCTGGCACCCACCCATTCATTTAGTCAACAAATATTGAGCTCTGTGCCAGGCACAGCATTAGCTCGTGGGTGTACAAAGATCAATAGCGCAGGTAAATATCTAATCAGCAGGTCCATAATGTTAATAAACTCCATTGTTTCATCCTCCTTATCAAAGATTACAGTTTACAAGCTATTGACCTGATCCATTATCTGTTTTCCTCACCCAGTTCCAATAAATCCTGCAGCTGTTCTTTTCCAACAGGCTCATAGATATTTCACTTATATTTTAAACCCACTTACAAATGTATTAGGGGTCTACTTGCTGTATATTTTTGTCCATTTTAATTCACTTATCACTGTAATCTATGGCTCTAAGTTTGCAAATCCTCCAAGTATGTGTTCTGTTGCTTTATTACCCACCATGCGTACTTTTTCTTCAATAGATACTGAAAAGTCTCATGATTACAGAGTCCTTTGAAATTTGTGATGATTTACATAGGCAATTGGTAGAGTTTATCTCTACCGTATGGGTACAGTAAATATATTATAATTTGCCATAGAAGTTTGTGATGGTTTGAAGCTGCTATGTACCCCAGAAAAGGCTATGGTTTTTTTTAATCCATTCCTGTGGGTGCAGACCTATTGTAGGCAGGACCTTTTGATTAGGTTATTTCAATTGAGATGTGACCCATCCTATTCAAGGTGGATCTTAATCCCCTTACTGGAGTCCTTTATAAGAGGATACCCAGAAAAAGTCCATAGAGCTCAGAGAAGCCCCAAAGAAGCTAAGAGTTGAAATTAAGAGAAGTACAAAGAAAAATCCCAGGGAAGCTAAGAGAGGACCCACAGCATCTCAAAGAGGAAGTCACTGAAATCAGAAGCTAGAAGCAACACCATGTGCCTTCCCACATAACAGAGGTGTCCCAAATGCCGGCAGCCTGTTTTCAGGGTCCAGGTATCATCCTGTTGATGCCTTGAATTGGACGTTTTCATGGCCTAAGAACTGTAAACTGTAAGTTAATAAATTCTCACTGTAAGGCCCAACCCATTTCTGGTATATTGCATTTTGGCAGCTTTCCTATACCAAAACATAGTGTTTAAACTACGGTTTCTCAACATTGATAGCTATTGATGTTTTGAACCAGATAATTCTTTGATGTATTCAGCTGTCCTGTGCTTGTAAGATGTTTAACAGAATCCCTGACCTGTATCCATTATATGCCAATAGCAATTCTCTCCCCCACTTCCCAGTTGTGACAACCAAAATTGTCACAATACATTGCCAAGAGTTCCCTGGGAGGCTTGCAGTTGCTGGTCAGCTGTGGAGTCAGAACTCCAGCCCACAACTTCTAACACACTATGTGCTTTTCTTTCCACATCATCATGTCTCTTAGGAAGCATGAAAGCATAGTGATCTCTTCTCAATATATCTCTCTTAGATTTCATCCATCGTTAGCTTAAATTGCCTCATCTGGGAAGCCTTCCCTAAGCCTCCTAATTCAATAGCATAATCCTCCTATGGGTTCCCAGAGCCTCCTGAACTTAATTTGTTGCAGCACTGATCACTGTGGATTGTAATCGTCTAATTACTTAGTCTCTACTATGAGATTGTGAACTCCTTGTGGGCAGAGTTTGGGTATTTCTTCCCTAATATCTATCTCAGTGCATGGCAAAGGTGCTCGATAAATATTTGTTAAATTCATTGAATGGGGAAACTCAACGCAACTAACAACACAGAAAGTTAAATATCAAAAATTCGGACCAGGATGGCGCATTTTCTTGCACCGAGTAATGCGGTGTTGCTGGCCACCGAGGAGGGCGGAGAATTCTGTGGCGAAGTAGGGGGAGGGATACATGTGGTCACCGGGAGGCGCTTTGGTCTGAACTATAAAGTGGGAAGTTGACGCTCAGTTCTACTGTTACCGGACCGGCAACGGGGAAGTCGTGATATCATCGTTGAACTGACAGTTTTCTTCAGACGCATGATCCCCCGGAGTTTGAATGGAAGGATTCACTCAGTGCTTCACATCTACGCTTCACATCACATTTGTCAGCTTTGAAGTTTAAAAACAATGGAGAAGACACAACAAACAGTCCAAAGAATTCTTCTAGAATCCTACAAGTACCTACTTCAGTTACCAGGTAAACAAGTGAGAACCAAACTTTCACAGGCATTTAATCATTGGCTAAAAGTTCCAGAAGACAAGCCACAGATTATCATTGAAGTGACAGAAATGTTGCATAATGCCAGTTTACTCATTGATGATATTGAAGATAACTCAAAACTGCGACGTGGCTTTCCAGTGGCACACAGCATCTATGGAATTCCATCTGTCATCAGTTCTGCCAATTATGTATATCTCCTTGGTTTAGAGAAAGTCTTAACCCTTAATCACCCAGATGCAGTGAAACTTTTTACCTGTCAGCTTTTAGAACTCCACCAGGGACAAGGTCTTGATATTTACTGGAGAGATAATTACACTTCTCCCACTGAAGAACAATATAAAGCTATGGTGCTGCAAAAGACAGGTGGACTATTTGGATTAGCAGTAGGTCTCATGCAGTTGTTCTCTGATTACAAAGAAGATTTAAAGCCACTACTTAATACACTTGGGCTCTTTTTTCAAATTAAGGATGATTATGCTAATCTGCACTCCAAAGAATATAGTGAAAACAAAAGCTTTTGTGAAGACCTAACAGAGGGAAAATTCTCATTCCCTACTATTCATGCTATTTGGTCAAGGCCTGAAAGCACGCAAGTGCAGAATATCTTGCGCCAGAGAACCGAAAACATAGATATTAAAAAATACTGTGTACATTATCTTGAAAATGTAGGTTCTTTTGAATATACTCGAAATACCCTTAAAGAGCTTGAATCTAAAGCCTATAAACAAATTGATGCATGTGGTGGGAACCCTGCGCTAGTAGCTCTAGTAAAACACTTAAGTAAGATGTTCAAAGAAAAAAATGAATAATAAGCCATTCTTGACTGGATATTACAGCTTATTTTAGTTGGGTTTTTTTTTCCACCCATCTTTTAGGCTATTACCTTTCAGAAAAATTGGACTAAGTTCTTGGTCTCTAAAAAACTGAGTACATAGGGATGATGTGAATGAAGTAGTTTCAATTTAGAACCCCTCTGTACAGATAATCACCATAACACAAAGCCGAAGGAATTGGAAAGAGCCACATTTAAATAGGTTTAATTTGAATGTCAGAATGTGCTGTGATGGGACTTTGTAACCAACTCTGTCCTAATACCATGAATGGTCTGTTGGTTCTTTCAATAAAATGAACTTCAGCTTCCAGGAACTTTTACCCAGACACTTCTATCTTTACTGTATTGGCAGGTCCCAACTCATCTATCCCAGTTCCTAGGCAGTGACTTCTTGAGACTTGTTTCTGTAGCTAGATTGCCCAGAGACCACAGAAACTCTTCCTTTATTCTAAATGGTGCTGCTTAGGATTTCTCATTCTCTTTCTCCCTGGAAACCCCCTCACTAAAGTTTTCCATGGAAAGGGAATGATGAACAATAAGCACTCTGGTTCTTTTTTTTTTTCACACCCTCCAATTTTTCGTCCCTTCTTCCCTATCCCATAAATTCTGCTCTTAGAGAGGCTCTACTTAGTGAAATTCACTTGCTCCCCCAAGGTTTTGTGTGTGTGTATGCCCCAAAATGATTAGTATCTGAATACAGTGATGTCCTTTCATTTGGAAAGAAAAGAAAAAGGGTGTCAAGAAAAAGTTTCTTAAGATGGAGCCTTTACATCTTTTTGTGTTGCCCCATCATAAAGGTCTGTTTGCTTATCTCAACTACAAAGACAGGGAAATGCCCTTTTCCTTCCTACATACCATCACTACACCCCTGGAAGGCAATAGGTGCTTGAATGGAAAAGGAAGTAGATATCTTTAATCTCTTATGATTAAAGGAAAGAGAAAATGTTGACCTGAGATGTAGTGCCTGACTGAAAAGTAGGCAAAGCTATACTATCAAGAACTAATTAACTGGCTTTATGTAATGCCTTCCTTAACCCTGGCTCTGTTATTCCTTTTGTGTAATTTTCAGCTCCCACCACTGGAACTATTCTATGGCCCAAGAGGTGGAAAAAAAGGAAAAGAATACCTGATTCCTGTATTAGAAATGTTGTTAATACCTCAAAATGAAAGTTTGTATTCCCTTAGAAACATACTTTGCTTGATTGGTTCTATAGTATGTTTATAATCACCGTATACTTGATTGAAAAAATTCCCATGAAACACTCAGTCTAAATCTTTTGAAGAGTTGTGTGCTGCCTGTACTAACTTTTAAGATAATTTGAACTTTCCACTGCAACAATGATAAGGAAACTTCTAAAAATCATGGTTATTTGTGCTATGGTATGGAAATTTGAACTCATGCTTATGAACCCATCACATTTTTTAAAAAGTTTAATGTTTATTCAAAAAAAATCTAATTCTTACTTTGTAGGCAGAATTTGAAGTATTTTAAATATAAATATTGCTTATAATTAAGTTAATTTTGGCCTGGTGCTATTCATGATTGTTTTACCATTTTTATCTTGTCTTTGTCAGTGGCAAAAATGCTGGACATTGAATTGGGGCTTATAAAAAGTCATTTTGAATGATCAAAAATCCCTTTTTTCACTTGATTTATAATCACAGCTGTTAATACAAAAAAATATATATATAAGTTTAAATCCAATAAAATTAATTAATCTACCCAGAAAAAAAAAATTCTTCACAGTTTCCCTGTTCACAAAAATATGCATTGGTCCTAGGCTTCAAAGGAGCTAAGTAAACTATTTGCAAACTATTTGTATTTTATAAAATGATTTTCTCATTTTCAAAATGAAAAATGGACCACATTTACACTGGAAGTTCCAGCCCAGTACCCTTTTGTGTATACTGCCACAATTTAATGGAAATAATATTGGATAAGTGGATGAAGCACTTTGAGTTGCTAAGCCTAAAATTAATAAATGTGTGTGCTAAATATTCTGTTAATTAGCCATCAGGCTCAAAGATGTAAACACTTTCAACAAATAAGTATATAGGTAACACCATAACATATGATTGTTAATGTTCTTGCTGGTTTTGTGGGAAATAATTAGTACCACTTAGCTGCAAAATTTTGGTCCATTTACATAATATTCATGATGTTTATTTTATATCATATTTATCTTTGCAATCAGGTAGGGAAGAGACATTTTTATCAATTTTTATCAATATTTGTTTTTTCCTTGCTGTGTACCTCAATGTTTCAGACTTTCATAATAAATGAAGGAAAGGGAATTGCAGAAATGCTAAAAGAATGAAAAGGGACAAGAAACTATTTACTAAAGTTTAAAAAAAATATGCTCCCCTTAAAAACAAGGCAAAGTTAAAGGAAGCAAACAAATTTAAAATAAATACCACAGTCACTATACGCTGTGATGTCTACCATGATAAGGTCGAAGGTAACTTAACAATAGCCTCTGAAGTATGGCTTGCAGTGCATTTCACTCCAGGTTCAGTTTAAGATCCACTCTTGATCTTGGTTTCTTTTGGAAAACCCAACAGGATTTTCTGGCCTCAGCAGGTTCACTTGAGGTCAGGAATCCAACCCAATACCGTTACCAGCTCCTTCCCCCAGTTTATGCCCAACATGGATTCAGTTTACGAAGTGGTGAGAGGGACACTGCTTACTTCTTCAGAGGTAGGGTTCAACCCCTCAAAGAAAGAAACGGCAGGGGGGCAGTACCTGACATGTTTGGAGCATCTCACATTGTCAGTGTTTATTCAGTGATGGTAGAGTGTGTTTTGGTTGCTCACTCTCCTCCTGCATTGTAACAGTGATAAGAGTGATGATGGATATCAAACTGTTCTCAGATGAAGCCTTTTATTCTAGTGAGGCAACATGCTAAGTGATGGTGTCCAGGAAGCTAGAAACTTGGTCCCTAGGAGCTCTGCTCCAAGTGACATGGCACACTCTTCTGAGAGCCTCCAATTAGCAAGAACCATCACGGTTACAATGTCTTGATGCTATGCCCTGCTCAGGAATAGCTCTGGCTCTGGCCCTTTGTTATTTTAGTGACTTTGGGAAATTACCTAACTTCTCTGGGTCTAAGTTTCTCCCTCTGTGAAATGATTATAGTAACATCAACACTGAAGATGCGGTAATGGCTAGCCAAAGAAAGTTATCCAATAAATGGTAGTTTTCATTTTTAGCTTAAATTTTCTTGGCACCGAGGTAGAAACTTGGTGCTAATTTAAGTAGGAATCCTACCATTTGCATGTCATTCGTCCTTTTCCCCTCACAGATAAAGGAGATTAAAATGAGATAATAAGTAAAAAAAAAAAATTGAAAAAATGAATATTTTAAATTTAAGGCAAGAATGCATCAGTATTATTGTTTTCTTAAAAGATAAGATTTTTGCCTCCAGGACAAGTTTGAAGTCTTTCACTGAATTGAAAAATTAGAGTCTCCTGTTAGGTTATATGACAATGTCCCATTAAATTGCTCCATTTATGATTCTGCACAGACATGTTCATGAGTGAAGTGCCTTATTAACCAGCAGTAGATAGTTTCTGTAAACTTTAATTTCTATTTTTAGGTCCCCATTACTGGGTGTGCTGGTTAGAAAGGATGTATGCACCCTAGAAAAGCCATGTTTTAATCCTAATCCCATTTTGTAAAGGCAGCATTTCTTTTAATCCTTATTCATTATTGTATGTTTGAAGTTGTAATTAGATCATCTCCCTGGAGGTGTGATTTAATCAAGAGTGATTGTCAAACTGGATTAGCTGGAGGTGTGTCTTCACCCATTTGGGTGGATCTTGATTAGTTTCTGGAGTCCTATAAAAGAGGAAACATTTTGGAGAATGAGAGAGATTCAGAGAAAGCAGAGGAGAATGACATAGCCATGAGAAGCAGAGTCCACTAGCCAGCGACCTTTGGAAATGAAGAAGCAAAATGCCTCCCGGGGAGCTTCATGAAACAGGAAGCCAGGAGAAGAAGCTAGCAGACACCATGTTCAGCATGTGCCCTTCCAGATAGAGAGAAACCCTGACCATGTTCACCATGTGCCTTTCCAGATGAGAGAGAAACTCTGACTGTGTTCCCTATGTGGCCTTTCACTTGAGAGAGAAACCCTGAACTTCATCGGCCTTCTTCATCGGCCTATCTTTCCCTGGATGCCTTTGATTGGACATTTCCATGGACTTGTTTTAATTGAGATATTTTCTCGGCCTTAGAACTGTAAACTAGTAACTTATTAAATTCCTCTTTTAAAAAGCCATTCTGCTTCTGGTGTATTGCATTCTGGCAACTAGCAAATTGGAACACTGGATAATGAGAGGATTTCAAATGCAAGATCCTCCTTGGACTGTTTATGACTTTGGCTTCCCGAGGTACATGTTGCAAATAAATCCTGCTGTCTATATTCAGGAAGCCCAGAAGACCTTTTCTTCCTGGGAAATGAATGCTACAAGTATGGCTTTCCTTCTTTTTCTTTCTGATTGTCCAGATGTATTCAATGGAAAGGAAAAACATTTTGCAGAAAAGAATGCAAGGCAAGTATAGGCTCACTGACTCTTCCAGGCCATTGATTACCATTTACAGAAGGGCTGACTCTGTTTTCAACATACCCAGCCATCCAAATGATAAGTGAAACATTCATTCAATAATCCCATTGTTTCGTTTCCAGGACACCAAACATTCTGACCTTTTACTGCACTCATTAACTGGACCCCCAGTGGCCTGAAAGAGTGAGTGTGCATCCTTAAATACCTAATTACCTACCAGGAATGCTGAGTGGTAAATGGACTCTGCTTTGATGTGCATCCCATGCATTTCAAAATACTTTGTGCTTTTGTGCAAAGTGGATGTGGTCTTGACTGTGGGGATCTTTGGAAGAAAATTCTGCTGGAAGAAAAAGGCCTTGCTGCTAAGACCTTCCATCTAGCCCATAACACAAAGATTCTTCTTATCCATTGGAAACCACATAAAATTTCCATGTTGTCCTGCCAAGGGGTAATTATAAGCAGATCTGAATAAATTGTCACCTATTATCCAATCACTGCACACTGAGTCACATCCCATTTCATGCCTACTGGCTTTCTATCCTTAACTGACCCATGTTAAAGAATGGGTTTGCCAACCTTCTTCAAAGACCATATCTACCGCTGCACACACACACCCCCCCACCCTTTCATACTCAGTTCTTTCCCTGGGCATTGCCTATTTCCCTGGATTTCAAAAGAGAGAAGTAAAAACATATTGTATGAATGATAGGCATCTCTTACCCCCATGCTTTCCCCATTTCCTGTGTTGTCCTACCACCTGGCATCTTCCTACACATCCTCCAGGACTCAGCTCATTCCAGGAAGCTTGGAACTCAAGACCTAGTTGAGGGACCTTCCTCCACCTATTCTTAGTAGCCTAACCATGTCTCCAGCACAGAACTAAGCATACACCATTGTATTATTCATTTGGAGGAGCCTTATAACTTCCATGGGTTCCTTGAAAGCAAGGATGCATCTACTTTTTTTTAAAGACGAAAGCTAATTCATCTCTGAACCTCTGGAGTCAGCACCATTCCAAGTCACAGTGGGTACCTGATAAAACTTTACTCTTTAGATGAATGAGTTCTCCTCACTTTTCAGGTGGAGAGATGCACAACTAGGAAGGCAACTGACACACAAAAAAAGCAACAGCAACATATTGTAAGCCACTGACTACCCTAAACACCTTAGATCCTTGAGAGGGTCTGGATGGAAAGCAATAGAATACCCAGCTTGGGTCCAAAACTCTCATTTTTTTATATTACTTATTTTAATAACCACTGGTGTGGCATAAAATAAATTTATAAATAAAAATTTGTTTTCCTCTTCCACCTGACTGATACTCACTCACTCTCCCAATTTGGAGCTGAGAAAGTAATATAACTGGAGCACAAGAAGGAAAATTTATTTTTTTAAAAAAAGAACACTAAATAAATATGGGTCCTGCTGATTCTTCCAGGCCACAGAGAGACCTGGTAGTATTGCTCACAGTGTCATGTGGTGTATCGATTGTCACTTCCAGGCCAATGTTTAAACCACTAACCTGGTTATTTTTAGCTCTGGCCTTCCTTTCTGAAACACAGTAAGAATAATTTTACCATTTATTGGGCCCCTAGTATCTGCAGGGCAATGTATGATTCTCCGAAGTCTTTATTTAAGATAAGGTGGTTGCAATCAGTGTTAAACACAGGAAGATGATCGTGAGAAATTTGATTCTTGTAGTGAGTTTTCAGAGAATGAGGTTGAGAAAGGCAGGCATGAGAGTGCTGGGGGAGTTGAGAGCATTTGTGTATGGTTATTCAGTTAAGTTTTCAAAGATTACACACCACCCAATTCTTATCAGGGGATTCTCCACTCTTCCATCTTCCCTCTTCTCCATATATCATTTGGCCTTTGGACTAATCCACTGCCCACCAGCACCTGCAATAAAGCATGCTCCTCCAGCAAGCCAGAACTGTGACTTAAGCAAGAAACTCAATAAGGGAAGGAGTTTAAAGTTTTCTCTAAATTTGAGGTTTGGTTGGCAGCTATCTGATGCCCCCAGAGAAAATAATACTGTACCTTTCAAAATGGGCCTCTGTGTCTACTGAGAAAAAATCTTTTTGTAATCTAAATAAAACAGATTCATAAAAATGCTGGTGTGAGGCATTAACTGTATTTTTAAAGAGCTTATTTTGCTGGTAAGGGAAGGAAATCACATTAGCTACTTTTACCATTAACCGTCACAGGTTATTGAGACTATTAAATGATCTATTGATTGTAGACTGGGAAGCTAGGAGGAGAGGGCAAAACGGAGACAAATGAAGTTTTATAAGTAAGCACATAGCACACTCAATAATACAGAGGGCCAAAAGCCTCAAATAATGGACCAAGAATTTTACTATAATTGTCATCCAGTGATAGTGTGTTTTATCTTATTTCCCTGAGTCATCTCTCTGGTTCTTCTTGGTAGTCACGCTCTATTCAATCTGTGACACAAATGTGCTATGAGAAAGAAAGCCTCTGGCTATGCTTGTTGTCAGAGAAATTCTCCATGAACACCTACGGTTTGTATCCAGTTTCAGTGAATGAAGCCATGAGAAACCTATTGAGGTCCTTCCTTCCTCCACTGAGGAAGCTCTAAGAGCAAGAGCTCATGAGTCAGCATAGTAGAAGCTTTCACGGAGGCAGCCTGCGGAGATAGAAAATGTCATCCAGAAAGGCAGCTTGACTGCACTGATGTTATTACTTGCTACATCATCAAATGACACATTGGTTAAACTTTGCCAACTCAGGCTACTTCCCTATAATCCATTTACTTTTTTTTTTTTTTGTATGCTGTATGGCCAGGGTCACATTTCATTGTTTTTACATGTGTTGAATTTTTGTTTGTTTGTTTACTTGTTGGTTTTTTGGGAAGTGCATGGGCTGGATATTGAACCCGGGTCTCCCACATGGCAGGCAAGAAGTCTACCACTAACTACCCTTGCACCCCCTATATCCATTTCGTTTTATCCTTCTTTCCAGCAGACTTCAACAATCCAGCTGGGTTTTGTTTGCTTTACATTACTTCCACTGCCTAAGACTAATTCACTGCTCCCCCCTTCCTTTATATGTTTCCCCTCACCTACAAATAGCAGAACAATAGCTATGCCAAGGAGATTCTTGCGGGATGGAGATAGAGGGATTGCCATCAACCCCTCTACCATTCTTTGAGATAGATGGCCAATGTTTTCTGAATTTACATAAAGTGATTTGCAGATCTCAGGTATCATCCCTTTTTCAATCACACGGCCACGTATAAATTACTTTCTATACAGATATGCTGGAGGCATTGTTGCTACAAAACAGGACAGTCTTACGCATTCTCTTCTTCCTAGATGCTCCTGGAACACTAAAAAGGATCGTTTATTTAAGAATTTTTTTTTTTTTTACATGAGCAGGCATCAGGAAATGAACCTGGGTTGGCATGGCAGGCAAGAAATCTGCCACTGGGCTACCATCGTACCGCTATATTTAAGAATTTTATAGTCACCATAAGGAAATATATAGTAAGTGATATAAAATAAGAAAGATAAAGCAGTGTCCAATTTTATTTATGTCTTACCTATTTAAAAACATCTTTTTCACTACAAAACCACCACATTCAACCTACATTATTTATCAGCCAAGATTAGATATTAGGTCCTTTCTAGGCCCATGACTGTCAAAGGAAAGGCGTAGAGTTTTGTGGTTAAGAGTGTGGGCAGGAATGAAAGAGCCCCGATGTTAGTCTCAATTCTGCCAACAATCATCTGGCAATCTAAAAACAACTTTGTCTTGGTTTCCTCATCCACTAATGGGGGAAAAATAGTATCAATTTTATAGAGATATGGGCTTGAATGAGAAAAATGTGAAATGTCTGACATGTACTAAACATTTGATTCATTCTGGGTGTTTTTAATACTCTCAACAGATCTTAGGGTTAGGACTAGATATATAAATAATTAAGGCAATCCAAGCACTGTAAGTGCCTTACTAAATGACTGCACCAGGATCAGTGTAGCAAAACCAAAAAAAAATGTCTAATGCTAGCAAAGGTGTCGGGTAAGAATTCATAGAGGAAATGATGACTGAGCCAGACTTGAGAATTGAGTAGGAATTTCCCAGGCATGGGGGAGGAAAGGCGGGAGGGGGCTTCCTGGCAGAGAAGGCAGTGTAAGCAATGGCACTGATGCGTGAAGTAGCCTGTGTATATGGGAAAACTGTAAGCAGTTCAATGTGATTACAACATAGGCTAAAATGAGAGATGTGGCCCAAGGATAAGCAGGGTATAGCTCATGGAGGGCACAGGGCTTTCTGGGGAGTTCACTGTTTATTCTGTAGAAAGAGAGATGCACATGAATGATTTAAATTTGGGCATAACCCACATATTTAAAAATATAACTCTGGCAGCAGTATGATCATTGGAACTCAGCTGAACCAGTAGGCCAAAGAAAGTGGAATAACATATTAAAAGTGCTCAAAGCCTATAGGTTTTTGTTTTGTTTTGTTTTGTTTTGTTTTGATTTTACTATTATTACTTTTATTTTTTTCTCTATATTAACATTCTATATCTTTTTCGGTTATGTTGCTAGTTCTTCTAAACCAATGCAAATGTACTAAGAAATGATGATCATGCATCTATGTGATGATGTTAAGAATTAATGAGTGCATGTGTAGAATGGTATGATCTCTAAATGTTGGGTTAATTTCTTTTTTTCCGTTAATTAAAAAAAAAAAAAAAAGAGAAGGGATAATTGGAGATGAAGGGATACAGACTGTACAACGGGACTGGATATAAAAACTCAGAAATGGACAGCACAATACTACCCAATTGTAATGCAATTATGTTAAAACACTGAATGAAGCTGCATGTGAGGTATAGGTTTTTTGTTTTTATTTTTTTTGTTTTTTTTTCTTTCTATTATTGTTTTAATTCTTATTCTGTTGTCTTTTTATTTCTTTTTCTAAATCGATGCAAATGTACTAAGAAATGATGAATATGCAACTATGTGATGTTATTAAGAATTACTGATTGTACATGTAGATTGGAATGATTTCTAATTGTTTTGTTAATTCTTTTTTTAATTAATAAAAAAAAAAAAAAAGTGCTCAAAGGAAAAAACTCTCAATCGAGAGTCCCACATCCAGCAAAGTTATCTTTAAAAAATGAAGGCAAAATAAAGCCATCCCCAGATAAGCAAAAACAGAGAATTCTTTGTTAGCAGACCTGCCTTACAAGCTATATTAAAGGAAGCTCCTCAGAGTAAAATCAAGTGACCCTGGATGGTAATTCAAAGCCGCACGGAAAAACAAAGAACACTTTTAATTAGCCAATTATAAAAAACAGTTAAACGCGTATTTCCTTTCTTTTTGATATTGTTAAAAAATAATATGCATCCAATTGGATTTTTGGGTCCATAACACATAGAAATATAACATATTTCCCACATACAATAACAACACAAAAGAGGTGGGGAGAAGCAAAGCTGTATTGGGCCAAGGAAATAATACCACAGAAACAAATGAAAAGAAATAGAAATGGTAAATAAGGCAGTTAATAAAACAAAAGCTGCAAATATATACATGCTTTTTCTTCTTTAAAAGACACAAAGTTATATAAAGTAATAATTATAGTAAAGTAGCATTCTGTTTGCTACACATACAGAAGGAATATATATATATATATAACAAAAAATACCACAAAAAGGAAGAAAGGGAATAGAATTATATAGGAGTAATATCTCTTGATCTCATTGGAATTAAGCTAGTATAAACCTGAAGCAGATTCTGATGAATTATGATGTATATGATAATCCCTAGAGTAGCCACTAAGGAACTATCTCAAAAAATATATATATATACATTCAAATTTAAAAATCATTAAAGAAATTAAAATGTTACTAATGTTACTTAGAAAAATTTTGCTAATGCAAAAATATAAAATAAAGGATGAACAGAGAAACAAAAGACCTGAGACATATAGAAAGCAAAAAGTAACATGGCAGATTAAATTCAACTATATCAATAGTAACATTAAATATGAATACAATAAAATATTATATCAAAATGCAGAGAGTCTCAGACTGGATTAGAAAAAATTCAATTATATGGATCCAATAATATGAGAGATACACTTTAGGTTCCAGCCTACAAATAAATTGAAAGCAAAAGGTTGGTAAAAGATATATCATGTAAACAGCTACCAAAAGAAAAACAGAATGGCTATATTTATATCAGACAAATAGATTTGAAGACAAAAACAAGCCACCAGAGACAAAAGGGACCATTTTATAATGATAAAAGGGTCAATATATCAGAAACAAAAACATGCATGCGCCTAATGGCAGAGCTCCAAAAATCTGAATCCAAAACCCACAGAAATGAAAGAAGAAACAGACAATTTAGCAACAATATTTGGAGACTTCAACACCCCACTTTCAATAATGGGTAAAACATGTAGGCAGAAAATCAATAAGAAATGGAAAACTTAAAAAACACTACAAGCCAACTAACCTAACAGACATCTATAGCCCATTCCATTCAGCAACAGAGTATATAATTTCCTCAACTGCACAGAGAACATTCTCATGCTAAGTCATAAAACAAAGGATTGAAATTGTATAAAATAATAATGTAAAGCAAAGTATGTTCTGCAATTACAATGGAATTTGAAATCCATAACAAAGAAATTTGAGAAAGTCACACACATATGGAAATTAAGCAGCAATGGATTAAAGATGAAATCACAAGAGAAATTAGAAAACACGTTAAGAGAAATGGAAATGAAAACACAACCTGTCAAAACATGGGTTACAGCTAAAGCAGTGTTTAGGGGGAAATTTGTAACTGGAAATACATTGAAAAGGAAGAAAAATCACAAATCAATAACTAAACATTCCACCTTAAGTTTCTGGAAATGGAAGAGCAAACTAAACCTAAAGCAAGCAGAAGGAAGGAAGTATTAAACATGAGAGTAGAAATAAGTGAAACAGAATAAGAAAACAATACAGAGAATTAATGAAACAAAAAAATTGATTCCTTGAAAATATCAACAAAACTGACAAACTTTTAGCTATATTGACCAAGTTAAAGAGAGAGAACACTCAAATTACTATAATCAGAAATGAAAGAGGGGACATTACTACTGACCTCACAGAAATAAAAAGGATTATAAAAGAATACTTTGAACAACTGTATGCCAATAAATTAAGTAACTTAAATGAATGGACAGATTCCTAGAGAGATACAAACTACCAAAAGTAACTTAAGAAAAATTGAAAATATAAATAGACCTATAACACGTAATGAGATTGAATTAATAACCCAAAGCAGAGCCCAGGTCTCACTGACTTCACAGTGAATTCTATCAAACATTAAAGAATAATCAATACCAATTCTTTACAAACTCTTCTAAAAAAATAAAAGAAGAGGGAACACTTCCTAACTATCCATGAAGTCTGATACCAAAAACAGACAAAAACATTACAAGAAAAGAAAACCTCAGCCCAATATTTCTTAGAATATAAATATAAAAATCTTCTACAAAATACTAGCAAAGGGAATCCAGCAGCATTAAAAAGAATTATTCATCATGACCAAGTGGGATTTATCCCACGAATACAAGATTAGCTTAACATCCCAAAATAAAAAATCCAAGAATAAAAAGCAAAAAACACATCAATATCTCAATAGAAACAGGGAAAGCATTTGACAAAATCCAACAATTTATCATGAGAAAAGCTCAGAAAACTAGGAATAGGAGGAAATGTCTTCAACTGATAAAGGGCATATATACAAAAAATAAATAAGTAAAACACAACAAACATCAACCTTAATGGTGAAAGACTGAATGCTTTTCCCCTAAAATCAGGAACAAGACAAGAATGTCCACTCTTGCCACTTCTATTAACATTGTACTGGAGAATCTAGTCAGGGCAATTAAGGAAGAAGATGAAACAAAATGACCAGTAAGCTCATGAATATATGCTCAACATCATTAGTTATTAGGGACATGGAAATCAAAACCAAAATAAGTTACCACTTCACACTCACCAGGATGGCTAGAATAAAAAAGTCAGATAAGAATGAGTGTTGGCAAGGGTGTGGAGAAAATAGAACCCTCATACACTGCTGGTTGGAATATAAATTGGTCCAGCCACTTTGGAAAACAGTCTAACAGTTCTTCAAGAAGTTAAGCATAGAATTACATTTGACTCAGCAATTCCACTCCTAGACATTCCACTCAATAGACATGGAATCATATATCCATATAAAAACTGTGTTCATAATAACCAAAAAGTGGAAAAGCCCAATATCCATCAAGTAATGAATGAATAAACAAAATGTAGAAAATTCATACATACAATGGCATATCATTTGGCCGTTAAAAAGAATGAAGTACTAAGACAAGCTACAACATGGATAATCTCAAAAACATTATGCTAAGTGAAAGAAACTAGACACAAAAGAGCACATACTATGATTCCATTTATATGTAATGTTCAGAGTAGGCAAATCTAGAGAGACAGAAGGCAGGTTACTGGTTGCCCAATGTTTGGCATAAGTTAGGAACTGAGATAATGGGAAAAGGATAGGTGGTTTATTTTGAGATTGATGAAAATGTTCTGAAGTTGATTGTAGTGTTGGCTGTACAACTCTGAATATACTAAAAACTACTGAATGTAAGAACAAACAAATAAATGAGAGAAATTATTGCATTATATTATCCTATCAGAATGGATTTGATTGCCATTCAAGAAGTAGGAGACTTAGTTCTTAGTGATTGAGTAGATGGGGATATTTCAGGTTTGATAACTGAGTTTTTTGTTTTTTTATTTACCAAAATAGTGAACTTAAGAAGAAAAACAGAATCAGGGAAATAAAGAGGACTTATATTTTGTACATGCGGAGTTTGATGTGCCAGTGAGATCCCAGAATGGAAATATCTAGAAAATGGTTGAACACACAAGTCTTTTTTTTTTTTTTTTCTCCTAAAAATAAGAACTTTATTCAGTCTTACAAAACTACAAGCTAGGAAATGTACAGAGAGCTGGCTGGTGCTAACCTCACAGTGTCTTTTTAAAAATATTTTTATTGAGATATCTTCATACACCATCCATCCGAAGTATACAATCAATGGCTCACAATATCATCACATAGTTATGTATTCATCACCATGATCACTTTTAGAACATTTGCATCACTCCAGAAAAAGAAAGAAAAAAGAAAAAATTCATACTTTCCATATGCCTTACTTCTCCTTCTCACTGACCACAAGAATTTCAAGCTACCCAATTTATACTTTATCCCCCCCACTATTTATTTATTTTTTATCCTTATCTTTTTTTTTTAAATTTTTTTATTAATCAAAAAAAGAAAAGAAATTAACATAACATTTAGAAATCATTCCATTCTACAAATGCACTCAGTAATTCTTAGTATCATCACATAGATGTATGATCATCATTTCTTAGTACATTTGCATCGATTTAGGAAAAGAACTAGCAAAACAGCAGAAAAAAATATAGAATGTTAATATAGAGAAGAGAATTAAAATAATAATACTAATTATATATATATATATATATATAAAGGAAAAAGAAAAAAACAAAAACAAAAGATACAAAACACAAACAAACAAACAAAAAACCATATTTCAGGTGCAGCTTCATTCAGTGTTCCAACATAGTTACATTACACTTAGGTATTATTGTGCTGTCCATTTTTGAGTTTTTGTATCTAGTCCTGTTGCACAGTCTGTATCCCTTCAGCTCCAATTACCCATTATCTTACCCTGTTTCTAACTCCTGCTGGTCTCTGTTACCAATGATATATTCCAAGCTGATTCTCAAATGTTGGTTCACATCAGTGGGACCTTACAGTATTTGTCCTTTAGTTTTGGGCTAGACTCACTCAGCATAATGTTCTCTAGGTCCATCCATGTTATTACATGCTTCATAAGTTTAGTCTGTCTTAAAGCTGCATAATATTCCATCGTAGGTATACGCCACAGTTTGTTTAGCCACTCATCTGTTGATGAACATTTTGGCTGTTTCCATCTCTTTGCAATTGTAGATAATGCTGCTATAAACACTGGTGTGCAAATGTCCGTCTGTGTCTTTGCCCTTAAGTCCCTTGAGTAGATACCTAGCAGTGGTATTGCTGGGTCGTAATCCATTCTGCCATTCTATGTCTTTTGATTGGGAAATTCAGTCCATTAACTTTTAGTATTATTACTGTTTGGATAATATTTTCCTCTACCATTTTGGCTTTTGTATTATATATATCATATCTGATTTTCCTTCTTTCTACACTTTACTCCATACCTCTCTCTTCTGTCTTTTCATATCTGACTCTAGTGCTCCCTTTAGTATTTCTTGCAGAGCTGGTCTCTTGGTCACAAATTCTCTCAGTGACTTTTTGTCTATAAATGTTTTAATTTCTCCTTCATTTTTGAAGGACAA
Source organism: Tamandua tetradactyla (assembly GCF_023851605.1). NCBI lineage: Eukaryota > Metazoa > Chordata > Mammalia > Pilosa > Myrmecophagidae > Tamandua > Tamandua tetradactyla. The sequence goes on from NC_135334.1 coordinate 40,252,446, forward strand.
TTTTGCTGGATATAGGAGCCTTGGTTGGCAGTTTTTCTCTTTTAGTAATTTAAATATATCATCCGACTGTCTTCTAGCTTCCATGGTTTCTGCTGAGAAATCTACACATAGTCTTATTGGGTTTCCCTTGTATGTGACAGATTGTTTTTCTCTTGCTGCTTTCAAGATCCTCTCTTTCTCTTTGACCTCTGACATTCTAACTAGTAAGTGTCTTGGAGAATGCCTATTTGGGTCTATTCTCTTTGGGGTGCGCTGCACTTCTTGGATCTGTAATTTTAGGTCTTTCGTAAGAGTTGGGAAATTTTCAGTGATAATTTCTTCCATTAGTTTTTCTCCTCCTTTTCCCTTCTCTTCTCCTTCTGGGACACCCACAGCACGTATATTTGTGCGCTTCATATTGTCATTCAGTTCCCTGATCCCCTGCTCAAGTTTTTCCATTCTTTTCCCTATAGTTTCTGTTTCTTTTTGGAATTCAGATGTTCCATCCTCCAGTTCACTAATTGTAGCTTCTGTCTCTTTAGATCTACCATTGTAGGTATCCATTGTTTTTTCCATTTTTTCTTCTTTGTCCTTCACTCCCATAAGTTCTGTGATTTGTTTTTTCAGATTTTCTATTTCTTCTTTTTGTTCAGCCCATGTCTTCTTCATGTCCTCCCTCAATTTATTGATTTGGTTTTTGAAGAATTTTTCCATTTCTGTTCGTATATTCAGCATTAGTTGTCTCAGCTCCTGTATCTCATTTGAACTATTGGTTTGTTCCTTTGACTGGGCCATATCTTCAATTTTCCGAGCGTCATCCATTATTTTCTGCTGGTGTCTGGGCATTTGATCAGATTTCCCTGGGTGTGGGACCCAGCTGGTTGAAAGCTTTTTCTGTGAAATCTCTGGGCTCTGTTTTTCTTTTCCTGCCCAGTAGGTGGCGCTCGTGGCGCTCGTCTGTCTGCACGGCAGTCGGCCCGGGAAACCGCGCATGGAGGTGGGGGTCGCTGGCCGCCGCGGCTTGGGAGAGTGCCGGTCCTAATTGCCCAGCTGGCCCGAAACGCCAAGTGTGACGGGAGGGCCCCGCTATCCAACGTTCCCAGTCAGACCGGGGAACCACGTGCGTGGAGGGGACCCCAGTTGCCAGCTGCCTCGGCCGGGAAAACGCGCACCCCTCGGGTAGCTCACCGCAGCAGATTCTCCCTGCCCGTTCAGCTGTTCCAGAATGGGGTACGCTGTCTTTTTGGTCTCTGTCGTGACTCCGGGAGCTGTTTCGTATTGTTTCTGTTTCTTTAGTTGCTTTTCTGGAGGAGGAACTAAGACCCGCGCGACTTACTAAGCCGCCAGCTTCTCCGGAAGTCCTATCCTTATCTTTTTATTCATCTATCTATACCCTGGATTAAAGGAACATCAGACATAAGGTTTTCACAATCAAACAGTCACATTGTAAAAGTTATATCATTATACAATCATCTTCAAGAATCAAGGCTACTGGAACACAGCTCAACAGTTTCAGGAACTTCCCTCTAGTCACTGCACTACACCATAAACTAAAAAGGGATATCTATAGAATGCATAAGATTAATCTCCAGGACAACCTCTCGACTCTGTTTGAAATCTCTCAGCCACTGAAACTTTGTTTTGTCTCATTTCTCTTTTCCCCCTTTTGGTCAAGAAGGCTTTCTCAATCCTATGATGCTGGGTCACAGCTCATGCATGGGAGTCAAGTCCCACATTGCCAGGGAGATTCACACCCGTGGGTGTCTCATGTAGGAGGAAGGGCAGTGAATTCACCTGTCAAATTGACTTAGAGAGGCCACATCTGAGCAACAAAAGAGATTCTCTGGGGTGACTTTTAGGCATAATTAAAAGTAGGCTTAGCGACCTGGGGTGGGGGACAGGGCAGGGGGAAGAGTGAAATGAGACAAAGTGTCAATGGCTGGGAGATTCCAGGCAGAGTAGAGAGGTTATCCTGGAGGTTATTCTTATGCATTAAGTAGATATCATCTTATTATTCAAGATGTAATGGAGAACCTGGAGGGAACTGCCTGAAAATGTAGAGCTGTGTTCCAGTAGCCACGTTTCTTGAGGATGATTGAATAATGATATAGCTTTCACAATGTGACTGTGTAATTGTGAAAACCTTGTGTCTGATGCTCCTTTTATCTACCTTGTCAACAAACGAGTAGAATATATGGAATAAAAATAAATAATAGGGGAAACAAATGCTAAAACAAATTTAGTTTGAAATGCTAGTGATCAATGAAAGCGAGGGGTAAGGGGTATGGTAGATATAATCTTTTTTTTTCTTTTCTGTGTTCATTTTATTTTTTTCTATTGTCTGTTTATTTCTTTTTCTGAATTAATGCAAATGTTCTAAGAAATGATGACTATGCAACTAAGTGATGATATTGTGAATTACTGATTATATATGTTGATGTTTCATATGGTTTGTTAATTTTTTAATTAATAAATAAATTTTTTTTTAAGTAGGCTTATCTTCTCCTTTACAGGAATAAGTTTCAAAGAGCAAGTTCCAAGATTAAGGGCTCAGCCTATTGAGTTGGTTATCCCCACTGCTTATTAGAATATCAGGAACTCCTTCCTCCTTTCTCCCTAGTCCCCCAAGGCGACTTTGCAAATACTATTTTATTCTCTGCCCAAATTATTTTGGGATGGAACTTACAAGTCTTAAACTCAAGAATATCTAGACTTGAGAGAGAAATTTTGAATTCATCATATAATCAGGTGATGGAGGAGGCCATGTGAGAGTATGAATCTGACTAGATAACAAAAAAATTTGAGAAACACACACATGTGGAAATTAGTCTAGATGAAGGGAACAGCACGTGACGCTCATTATAGAAAAAAATGGGAAGTACAAAGGAGAAATTCCTCCAGTTGCAAACACAAAAGATAACCTTTTTTTTTTGGTAGTTTGAATATCTATTTTAAAGAATGCTTACTTTTACTTTTTTTTATTAGAGAAGTTGTGGCTTTACAGAACAATCATGCATAAAATACAGAATCCCCATATGTCACCCCACCACCAACACTTTGCATTGGCATGGAATATTTGTTACAAATGATGATAGCACACTTTTATAATTGTATTATCAATTAAAGTTCATGACTTAACTTAGGGTTCACTATTTGTGTAGCATGCATGGATTTTTAAAAAAAATCTTATTCTGAAGTCATATACACAATTTAGCATTTCCCCTTTTAATCACATTCATATATATATATATATATATATATATATCAGTGCTATTAATTGTGCTAAAGATAACCAGTTTAATATTTTTCTTCTTTTTTTTCTGGTTTTCTTCCCATTTTTCTTTAGTTTTTAAATATAATTTTGTATCTTGACCTTTTTCCACTTAATATTATAGGATGAATATTGTCCCATGTTGTTACAAATTCTTTATTCAAGAATCTTCTTGCAGTACTTTGTCCATTTTCCCCATGGGAGTCCCAGTTCCTCACTCCTATCTGGGATGGTACATGGTAGCTTCCTGCTCTTCTGTCTTCTCGTCATTCCTGATCACTCTGCCTCCCTTCTCTAGTTTAGATTACAAGGACCCCTTCCTCCACGAAATTCATTTGATTCCTGACCAGAAGTGGATTATTAACTTCACAGGGGAATTTTGCATTTCCATTTCACTGTCTTTCCTGATCCACACTGGAAAGTCACCTTGGGAAAACTTCCTCAAGACATGTTTCTTAAATAAGTTCCCTTTTTTGCTATTCATTCTCACATTCTCTTTAAGTATACTTTAGCTGACTCATTTCCCATTCAGTATTCTTAAAGAAGCAAAATGGAGTCAGTTATACCAATGTGGTAGAAATCAATGTTCTATCAGTTCACCCTAAAATGGTGATTTGTGAGTCAGACCATTACCATGACCAACAGTTTATTGAGAGTAATATTTTTTTAAAGCAGTTATAGAATAAGAGTCAGGAAAGTGGAGAGGGGGGCTTACAGAAAGGGGAGCAGGACTAGTAAATATGAAAGTGGTAGAAGTGATGGAGAAAACAACTTAATGATTTCACAGTTTTGCCAAGAATTATGCCTAGATTTTATAGATGTCTTCAAGAATTAAAATTTCTCAGCTGGATGAAGTTTTTCTAAAACTTCTTCTGATATTTCATTTGCAAATAATGTTATTACCTCTGTTATCCTCTGAATAGGTATATATAAGATTTTAGATGCCATCCCAACCTCCAGTGAGCTAAGCAGACAGAAAAAAAGAGAAAAACCCTATTTTTCAGATCTTTCTATTGGATTAATATTTGTGATTTTCTCTTTAAAAATTAATTCCTGTATTATTTCAATTATTTCTATTTTATCAAGAAAGAAGAGGAGCTTTGCTCTGTCCTTTTGTACTTTCCAGATTTGTCCGTCCAATTTAAATGTAATATGACCAAATCACAACTTGTAATAGGTTTGTTTACAGATATCCTTTTGTCAGTCATTTGTTGAAGCTAAGACATATTTTGCCATGAAACAATATAAATGGTGATTAAGTTCTGAAGCTCACCCATAAATGTCTATTTAACGTACACAAACGTAAGGCATACCTCTAATTACAATAGCTCAGCCTCAAATCCTCTATTCAGAACAAGGCAAAGGATGAAAGTTTTTCCACCATTTCATAAATTTCCCCTTTTTCTCTGAGCACAGGATCAACACTAGGTAAAGATGCAAAAATAGGTCAAGTTTTCTGACATCCACCCCCTCACTTCTCCCTCAATATCTACATACACACCAAAGGCTGCTAAGCAGCTTTGTCCCTTCTTTTGCACCCCACTCCCCAAAGACTTTAAGCTTTAGAATTACCTTTCTTACCCCCTCCAATCAAATCTTCCATTTTCTCAGTGCCACCACCTCAAGATTGTGAGAGAAAGAATTCAATGTAATGAAGAAAATACGTATGTGGATAACCTAACTTTCCATTTTTTAAAAAGAGAAATTTCAGACACTGCAGCAAAGTGAACAAAAGAAAACCAGGACTCCGAGAAGCCAATGCCCCTGGATTCTTCCTCTTTTTCACTATTTTTTTCCCTAACTCTACTCCCAATGATATGAAATCACTCTTTCTAGCAGTGTTTAAGAGTACCTTGTCCTCACACTCTTTATTGGCATTTCTGATGATAGTGAAATACAGTAAATGATTTTCTTTTTATTTGTATTACAGTAATTCATATAGCCCAGGTTCCCACTTGGCCTACAGGAAGGTTCTAATGGCTGTCCTGGGAAGGGAATTTGGAATAGTCACCTTACACCCCTGCTCCCAGTACTCCATAAAACAGCATAACTCTCTGATCAGCTTCAGCCTGAATACTTCCTTCTGACTCCTACTCTATATTGTAGGACACTTGTCCCCTGGCCTGTGTAGTCATACCATGTGAGAGGCACATTTCAGGAAAAGGTGGATGTGATCTGCTGCCTCAGGAAACTGCCCTAGTAGCCCAGGCACCAGGAGAAATTATCTGACATTTTGGTAAGAAATGAGTTGGGTGTCCACTTGGAAACGTCCCCATTGGAAGATCTGTGCTGATCAAGAAGAGACTTTCTGCCACTTTAAATTAGGTTGGTATTTTTGTTTTTTGGTTGTTTTTTACAATATTGTGTCACCATCCTTTCCCAAACCTTTTCTATCATTCCAAATAGAAACTTTGTATAATTTAAGCATTAACCCCCCATTTCCTACCCTACACCCCAGCTCTTGGTATATTTTAGTGTCTGACTCTAAGAATTTATTCTAATTATTTCCTACCATCTGGCTTTTTAAAATGAAATAATACTGCTTATTGAATTTGTGAGAATCTATGCTGGTTCATACAAGTCAATCACTTTTATAAGAGGTAATTTGGATCACAGACAGAAGTATTAGCCAATTCTCAGAATTATCATTGAATGGGTGGCTGCTGATCCAGTAAAGAAACTAACCTACTATTCAATTGGCTGTATAATCTTTTCGGGAAACAAAAGCAATTTAATTCAGTTAAATTGATTTACAAGACAGATGCTCAGTTATTCCAGATTTTCTTGCTTCCTATCTAATAAGTATTCACACATTTGTGTAGTCATTCAATATACATTATTTGGTCAACCCCTCATCCATAATGCATAGCATTTAAGTCTATGAATAACAGATTTTTCTGCCTATAAAAAGCTTTCAACTATTTGGTAGACTAAGAAATTGATACACAGAAAGAGAAAGAATAATTAAAGCGCCAAATAAAGCATTAAAACGTGTATCTTTTTGAAAGGCAATTTTTTTAAACAGCAGCATGGTAATATGTTGCTATGATACATAGAATGGTTAATTCTAAACAATTTATCTGATCATTTTTAAGACCTGTTTAGAGCAAGTGATGCCTAACCTAGAGTATCAGATTTTCAAGGACCTGAGTTCTGTAATTTATGCTAAATTAAGTTGCCTAATATAAAAAATATGCAAAAGTGTATGTTATGGCGTATAGGTATGTGTGTGTGTGTGTGTGTGTGTGTGTGTGTGTGTGTGTGTATTTCTAGCTCCAAAATAAGCCATAAGTCAGGCCTGGCTAACTATGCTTGAATGTCAACCAGAATCAATAAAACCCTCTTAATAATATTATTTATGAAATAACACTTCTTCTAGCTATGATAAAAAAAAGGGAAAATGGAAAAAGATTATCCAAATACTGAAGAAGAATTTTCAGAAGTAAATGGCTAAATAGATGCTGCTGAGGATTTAAATGAGTTTCCACAAAAAATATTTCTTTGCGAAAATTCTAACAGGAAATCGGGGCTCTGCTTTAACACAACAGAAAATGGGTCTCCAAATGGGAGTCCTGGGTGTTTGTTTTTGGACCTGGGTGCTTTACAGTTTTAGCTAACCAGAATACCTACTAAAAGAATAACTAAAAGAGACCTGCCATTGTGGTTCTGTCTTTGCTAATGGAAAAGTTTTAAAACTACACATTCAATCAATTATTTGACTAGATCATAAAACCCTTCAGGTCAATATCGTCAATTAAAATCTTCAAAATACAGATACCCTCAACCTTCCCAGTGCCTTTGCAGACCCCATCACCCCAAAACCTGAGCATATAGTTGAGATAGTTGAATTGAAGTATACTGGATTGAATAAATTTAATTGAATATGTTGAGTCAGTCAGCCAACAAATCCTTCTTGAGTATGTAGCACAGAGCACTGTCCAGGAAAGCAAAGAAAGTTCTGATCATGACGTTTGCCCTCAAAGAATGGTAAGCATCTTTGGAAAATGTCTGTAGTTCTAACACAGATTAACTTAATAGAAAACAATATAATGTATAATTGAGTTTCAGATCATGTGGTACTGTCTTCATAATAATTGCAAGAGCTGATCTGAGAAAGAAAAGATCAGAATCAGTGCCAGCACTTGAAGATTTCGTGGGAGAGCTGCAGCTGGGTTTTGAAGAATGGCTAGCGATTTGACTAGGAGAGAAAGGAGGAGGGGGCTTCCTGGAGATGAACCACCTGAGCGAAAGAAGGAAGCCTAATAGAGCATGACGTGTTGAAGAACTCTATAAGGATAAAGTTGTATTCTGCCTGGAACAGAAAGGAAGAGAAACTATTGCTAAATTTGGGGGTACGGGGTTCTAGGGTGCTGTGAGAGCCAAGCAGAAGATAGTTCACTGCCATTGACAAATTCCCAATTGCCCTTTGGTGCCACCTTGAGAATTACGACTAAAAACACTGAGATTTATGTATTTGTGAGTTATTTTTAGTAACTGCAATTTCAACTTTGTCTTTTGTAGGCTGCATTTACTTCTTTTCAGGACCAAAAACAAAAAGTATGATACAGAGAAGGAAGATTTGGTTAGTGTGGTGAAATCTAATCCCTGGACTGAATGCTAAATAAAGAGGTCTATCCTTTCTGAAAGAATAGAGATGACTACAAGCAGCTGGTAACTGGATCTGAAGAACTGAAACAGAGTGGAGGATAGGGATTCTTTCCACAGCTTCCACTTCTAAGTGCTATTGAGAGTTCCAGTTCATGCCTCTGAATTTTACCATAGTTAGGTATTCAGAGTTTGAATCAAATGAGAAATTCATATATGGTCAACTTTATACAAAATCAAGATCAATACAATACATTTTCCAATTAGACGCCCATTATTTTTTTCTTGCCCAATATACTGAAGCAAATTTATTAGTTTGGTTTTTATTTCCAGGAAGAAGTCTATTTGTGATTTCCATGACATACATCATAGTCCTTTTCATAGGAAATGTCATTTCTTTACAAATTATCATTATCCTTTATAAGGACTGGCTTTTATAGTCAGCATTTGTTATGATGAATATAAATTTTCCAATTTTTATTTTAAAATATATCACAAACATAATACTGTGTAGGGTGTGTTTCTTTGTTTAACTCTGTATACTCAGTGCTCTCTGAAGTAAGTTATGGAGAGTAAACTTATTCAAATAAATTTTGAAGGTAAGAGACGGGTACGTTACAACAAGAAAACTTGTAAAAAAAAAAAAAGTCTCATTAGAGCAGTTCTTCATTACTCTTTTCTGCCAGTATTTACTAGCTTTTGTCAAATTTTACTTGGAAACAAACTCTGTGCACCTATAGAAAATTGTAAACCATGTGACAGTATCATGAAAATACAGACCCAGAAGAAACAGCAACAGTAATTCACTCAGCTTTCTGTTTCCTGACAATCTGAGCCTTAATGAAAGCATCTTTAACCCAAGTGAGTATCTTTTGAATTGTTTTCTGTGTAGGGGAGTCCTTTTTGTTTAGTTTTTCTTAATTCAAGTTAAGCCTTTTTTTTTTCATGCTTAGTCAACAAAAGAAATACAATATAGCTGTAGGTCATTGTTATAATTTAAAAAATATATATTGACTTCAGGAATATATGAATTCCAAAACTTATTAGTGGTTCTAAGATTAAATGGTGAAATACATGTAAAGCACTTCATACACTGCCTAGCACATCTAATATATTCAGCAAACAGCTATTATTGTTACCATCACTTATTAAATTGGTCTCATTCACTCACTGAAAAAGACTTAATATTAAGAAAGAATGGGGGTCATTACTAAAGTTATTATAAGCTTTCCATTTGGTTTTTGATATTGGAAATGCTATTTATTTGACCAACCAGATGGAGAAATATTTGGCTACTGAAGACAAGGTCTAGTATCTTTGCTCTCCAACGTCAAGCTGCCTCTATAGAGTGAGAAGAAAAGCATCTTTGCAAAAACCATTAGCTAAGGAGAGATGCTTAGTATCAATGAGAAAGAAGGGAAAATAATTTGGCCATTCCCAAAAATGTTATACATAGAATTACCATATGACCCAGCAATTCCACTCATAGTGGAATTCCCAAGGAAAATGGAGACATTTGTCTATGCAAAAACTTGTAAATGCTCATAGCAGCACTATCATAATAGCTAAAGAATGGAGGCAACCCAAATATCCATCAACTAATGAATAAATAAGTAAAATATGGTATATTCATTCAATGGATTATTCAGAAATAAAAAGGAATGAAGTATTGGCACATGCTACTATGTGGATGAACCTTGAAAACATTAGGTTAAGTGAAAGAAGCCAGTCTGATTTGATGTATATGAAATGCTCAGAATAAGAAAATCTACAGAGAAAAAATATATATAGGTCAGTAATTTCCTAGGACTGGGAAGGGGGAGAGAGCTTGGGGATAAATGGGGAGGGACTGCTAATTGGTATGGGGTTTCTTTGGGGAATAATGAAAATGTTCTAAAAGTGAAAGTGGTGACAGTTGCACAACTCTGTGTGTGCCAAAAGTCCTTGAATCATACACTTTAAATAAATGAACTGTATAGTATATGAATGTTATCCTATAATATACATATACATATATATGTATATAAAAAATAAGCAGGGAGATCAAGATGGTGTGATGGGCCTTGCAGGTGGTGCCCCCATCAGGCACAGCAGGGATCACATGGTGACAAAGCCTCAGCCTGAAGACACCTGGTGCTGAACACAACCAGGCAGGTGTCCTCCTTATGTCCAGAGCTAGCCCAGGGCTGTGCATATTGTAGACACTTCATTAAGTAAATTAAATGTTGCTGAAAGCAATAAAGCATGTGTTCTGGGGCCAGACTCACTGAATTCAAACCCCAAATCTGCTATTTTTAGCTAAGTGGTCTTGGTCAAGTTCCCAAATCTCTCTCTGTTTCAGTTTCCTCCATTGTAAAATTGGAATAAGTATAATTCTTCCATCCTAAGGATATTGAGAGGCTTAAATATATGGGTCAAAATATACAAAGTTCTTATAGTCGCCCCTGGCCTTCTATAAGGGTGCTATAAATGTTGCTCTTGGAACAGAATTGTGTTGGAGACTCTATGTACACTCCTTGAGATAGCTGAAGACCTCATGAACTACAGCACCACAAGGACTGATAATCTTTGACTTGAAATTTTTCTTTTTCCAATTCAAAATTAAATCAGTAATCAAATATTACACTGACTATGGTTAACCCCTTCCCCTCTCCCCGCAAAGAATTCATACAAATCATCATGAGGTTGATGAACTATTGACTTCAGACATTATACATGATGCCCAGTGAATGGAGATGCTGAAAGATGCACTGAGAAGTAGATTGGTGAACAATGGTGTATATATATATATATATGATCAAATATTGTGTTGCTACAAAAGGGCCTAAATTTTCTCTAGCACATAATCTAACTCAATCTGTCTGGATAGATCATTTAAAAATTTAAACACAGGCAACCCAGAATAAGAATGAGAGCCTATAAATGCCTGGATACATCCCAGAGTATATTAAGCCAATAATCAAAAAGTATTGGCAAAGTCCTTTGAGGGAGAAAAAATATGGAATTATTAAACTTTACCACCAGGGAAACCCCTGATACTGAATCAAACATTAGAAACACCCAAATCAATAGGCCGAGTCTTGATCTTGAGCCTTGCTCTTGTGAAGCTTGTGTATGTAGCAGAGAAGCTTAGCCACCTATAGGTATGCCTAGGAGTTACCTCTGGAGGAACTCTTTTGTTGCTCAGATGTGGCCTTTCTCCCTCTAAACCCAAATCTACAAGTGAAGTCATTGCCCTCCCCCATACATGGGACATGACATCCAGAGATTAAAGTCTCCCTGGTGGTGTGGGAGATGACTCCCAGGAATAAGTCTGGCCCTGGCACCATCAGATCAACAATGCCATCCTGACCTGAAGGGGGAGAAGCAGTGTAACAAATAAGATATCAGTGGCTAAGAGAGTTCAAATAGAGTCAAGAGGCTACTCTGGAGGTCACTCTTATTGCAAGCTACAGTTAAACATTGCTGCTTAGTATAACTTGCAAGCCCCAACCAAAACCATTCCTGCTAATCCTAAAGAACACCCAGGGCATTATATACGATTCTACAAAGGTTCCATGCACTAGGGTAACTTTCCAAAAACCTGCACCCTCCGGATAGGACCAGATAAGTCCTAAACCTAGAGGACCCAGCCTCTCCAGAACATCAACTCGTTTCATCCCCCATCCCATATTATTGACAGCTCCTTTCAACATGAAAAAGTTAGAATGGGCATAGCCCAAATACCCCTAAGAGTGGGAGAAAGATCAAAAATGATGGTGGAGTTATAGAGAGAAAGTAGGGTTTAACAAACGAATATGACTGCTGAATCATTATACTGATATTACTTTGTCTCCAGTATCTTAGAGCAGCTAGAGTAAAAACCTAAAATTGTGGAATTGTAACACACACCAAACTCTGAAATCTGCTCTACAACTAAGTGTTATGATGTGCTTTGAAATTTGTTGCTTTTTCTGTATACATGTTACTTTTCTCAAAAAAGAAAAAAAAAGTTGATTGTGATAAATTAAAAAAAAAAAATGACCACAGGATTTTCAGAGTCCTTTCATTTACATATAAACCAGGTATTTTCCTTTTATTCCTATTTTTAATCATTTCCTTCTGACAATTTTATTGAAGACTCCTTGTGAATTTTCATAGTGAAAACGACATAGTGAAGTGCATTTAAGAACAAATGCAAAATGCTTATTAACAGGTTGGAGCTTTAGGGTCTTTTGATAGAGCATGGGAGGCCTGGCCAAAATGTTCTGCATTTCTCATAGGCCATCCTCTTCCTTCCTTCCTTCCTCTTCCAGGCATTGGGAATCAAACCCAGGTCTCCAGCATGGCAGGCAAGAACTCTGACACTGAGGCACCGTCGCACCGCCCCTTAATTGATTTTTAAAATATTTATTAATCATTTACTACATGTTGGCACTACCTTAGGTTCCAGGGAGAAAGCAGGCTGCACTGCCAAGGAGCTGCATTCCACCCATAAGGAGTTGTCTATAGACCTAGGTAAAAGGACAGAACACATTTTTTGATCATTTTCCATCTCTCAGCCTGTCTTTGGTCTCATTCCCTTTCCAAAGTGGACTGTCAACATGATGAAATTACAAGACATCTTTTTTAATGCACAAATCCTCATTTTAGTCACGTCTCCATTAATCTTAATCAAGCATCCGTTCCTCTAATCCAACGTATCATTAAAAAATATTTGGGGTTCAAATTAAACTGTTTTGTTATACAACGCAGCATGTTGTTCTGACAAGAGTAGGAGGAGAGAGAAAAGAAGAACTGGAGGGAATCAATGATGAAGTAATTGCAGAAAACCGGGTGAGATATGCAACATTTAAAACCTTCTTAGACTATCTGCGGTGGGGAGGGGGGCATGTTTGCTTACATAGCAATTTCTTATTCTTGTAAAATCACAGGCTTGTGATGAAATGGTAACATAAGCTTGCGAAGTTGGGTAATAAATGTATTTACAGCTCTCTCTATTCAGTGTGGGATATCAAAAGTCCTGTTAGAGCATAATCCAACTGAATATTTCTAGCATGTCAATGAGCCAAATTTGAGAAATATTGACATATGAGTAATTACTTCTGGAAATTGATCATTTTCTCAGCAGTTTCTTTTGAGACTTCATCTCTAAGTCAGTTTTAGCTCTATACATATTCATTCTGGCCTTTTTGACAGAGCTACCTTGCCATCTCTTCCCTCAGTACTTATTCTTAATTGATTTTTTTTTTGACTTGGGCAGGCATTGGGAATCGAACCCAGGTCTCCAGCATGGCAGGCAAGAACTCTGCCACTGAGCCACCGTCGCACCGCCCCTTAATTGATTTTTAAAATATTTATTAATCATTTACTACATGTTGGCACTACCTTAGGTTCCAGGGAGAAAGCAGGTTGCACTGCCAAGGAGCTGCATCCCACCTATAAGGAGTTGTCTCTCCAGTGGGAGAGACAAACAACAGACAAACAAAGGAAAAGGTCAAAATGCAGTGAAAATGCTCTGAAAGAAAACAACATGGGGAAGGGGATAAAGAGCATGGGGAGCCAATTTGTAAAAGCCTGTTTGGAAATAAAGATGAATAATAGGGGGAACAAATGTTAAAATAAATTTAGAGTGAAATGCTGGTGATCGGTGAGAGGGAGGGGTGGGGGGTATGATATGTATGAATTTTTTTCTGTTTTCTTTTTATTTCTTTTTCTGAATAGATGCAAATGTTCTAAGAAATGATCATGATGATGAATATGAAACTATGTGATGATATTGTGAATTACTGATTATATATGTAGAACGGAATGATCAAAAACTATGAATGTTTGTGTTTGTTTGGTGTTTTTTGGTATTTTAAAAAAAATTAAAAATCTAAAAAAAAAAACCTTGCCCAGAAATACCAAGACTGAACATGAACCTGTGCTACCCAAATTGCAATTCTAAGTCCCCAAATAAATGCCTTTATTTCCTTCCAAAAAAAAAAAAAAAAAAGCCTGTTTGGAGAAAGGCCGTACTGAGGCAGGGACCTTTGTGCAGACTTGAGTAAACAACGGATGGGCCATGTGGGCATCTGAGGGTTCCAGGCCGAGGAAGCAGTGAGGGGGAAGTGGGAAGGGGTTGGGCATGTTTGAGGTACAGCAGGAAGGCTTGTGTGGCCGGAGTCAGTCTGTGAGAAGGAAAATGGAAAAAGCTAAGATGCGAGAGGCAGCCAAGGGCCAAACTGCAGAGGACCTTGTGGGCCACACGAGGACACTGCATTTCAATCCGACATGATGAGAACCTGCTGAAGGGTTCTAGGCAGATGCATGACACTCTCTGACTTAAGTTTAAAAGAGTCACTCTAGCTGCTGGGTGGCAACAGACCAAAAAGGCATGAGTGGACAGAGGAAGACAGGAAGTGCCCCTGCGCTGGCTAGAGATGATGGGAGTTAGGTAGGTAGATGTAAAAGCTTAAGCTCAAGAAAGAGTTTGGGCTGGTGAAAAAAAAATTGAGAGTCATAACTTTACGTTGTTATCTCTCCCTACTCTTTGATTCTCCCCACAGACTATTGTGGAATTGGGGCCAAAAAATGACTTATAAATAAATAATCAGAAAGTAGATCAAAATTATTGCAAGTGCTTTGAATTACCATCCAATGCTCCTAGTAATCTATGCTACTTCTCCTTTTCAAGAGAATGGATTAGTGTTCAACAGGAGTTACAGTTGTCTCTTGTTTTTTTTTTTTTCTTCTTTGGTTTTTACCTTTCTTGTTCAAAATAAAAGAACAAAGAAGATAATATAAAATCTTGAGGAATGTTCTTCTGGAAGAAAGTTGTTGTTAGGAGCTTATTTAAAAAGGAAAATAGAAATTTCAATTAAAAAAAAAAATTCGTTTTGTTCTTACAGTGAAAACACCTCTGCTTGTCATCTCACTAAGCCATGCAGAGAAAGCAGTTAGCACAGCACCCTAGGTCCCTCGGCAATCTTTTCTTCCTGAAAACCAGTGTCACTCTGTCTTTACCCAGGCCAAGTCCTTTCCCAGTATCCAAAACAGTCTTCAAGGCAACAATTAAACACACAGCCTCACTCCAGCTATTCAGTGGAACTTGGTATCATAGGGCTAGTGTTGCTCTCCAGTGACCCAGTATACCAAGGGCTGGGATGAATCCCAGAATTTCCTGTCTAACACCAAGCTATATTGTCCTAATGTGCATAACCAGGATTTCTACCTCAGTTTCCTCTTCCAGGACACAGATTCCTAGTCCTGCTTTGAACCCCAGTCCACCTGGCAGATGTCCCAGAATTATACCCAGCACTGGAGTTTTTCAAGCATCATTGTATACTAAATTACTTTGAGATTAACAATAACCCTGATAAGTATTACTATTTTCATAGGCACACAAGTAAGACTAGAAACGCACAGGTACAGAGAGGAAAATTGATGTCAACTGACAAGTGAATGGTATGAATCACATGTCTACAAGAACCCAAATTAAACTGTAATTTAAGGGAAGGGAAGAAGAAAAGAGTCTTGGGAGATTTGCTTTGCCTTCCTACAAAAGAACTTGAAGTTTAGTTTTGTTATTTCTATAGCATTAATAACATAAGTGGTTAGGTTTAATGCCAGGACTTCTACCTTTCTATGAACACATCGACAAAATCAATCTCCCTCTTTTCACCACTTCTCCCCCCCATGTTAATTACAGGTTAGTCACAAAAATATCTGTGAAAGATTCAGCCAACTCAAATTTAGCTTGAAAGCCTAAAGCCTGAATGAATAGACTCTGTGGGGTTTCATGCACGTGACTGGAAGTTTCACTATATAAGAAGCAGGCCTCAAGGTATTACAGAAAGTAAAGGCTGTTTCTGGAAAGTATTTTACATGAAAAACTCCGGTGACTTGCTTCTTGGGGCGTTCGGTAGTTCCATATGTTACACACAGCCCTCAATACATCAGCCCAAGTACTGTCTTTATCAATATGGGGTGGAATAATTAAATTATCATTAATTCACTTCATACATTCAGGAACTTAATTTATTCAGCTGTAAGGAATAAAGAACACCCACAATTAAAGCCTTTCCAGAAACCACACACTCAAATCCTAGGATACTTTTATGTTTTAGGGAAAGTCAGTCTAAGTCTATGGCTTCATATATATAAACTGTGTTTCCTAGGTCCCACTGTCCTGAGAGTGAGCTACCCATCTTACCTCACGGAAACCCATTCCAATTCAAATGTCTCATAACTAGTTCTAATAGTCCTTAGAAGGTCTTTCGTGGGTGCTCGTGAATTATTGGTCTCAAATTATTTCAGCTGCCAGTTTCTCACGATTTCTCCCACTGCTGTCAATACCGCTGGGAAAGCCGCCACAGTATGCACACTTCCCCATTCCAGATCTCAGAGACTCTCAGGCCTTGATTCCACTCCATACTGCACAAGACACCTGCAGGAAAAGCTGCTTTCAGCACCCCACCCCCACCACCTACACTTTATCAGCTACTAAGCAGTATTGAGAGAATTTATATACAGTAAAATTACCTTTTTTTTTTTTTGGCATGGGCAGGCACCAGGAATCGAACCTGGGTCTCTGGCACAGCAAGCAAGAACTCTGCCACTGAGCCATCGTGACCCACCCAAAATTATGACTTTTTAGTGTAATAGTTCTCCAAGTTTTGACAAACATATATAGTTGTGTAATCACTGCCACAACCAAGATATAGAACAATTTCATCACCTCCCCAAAATTCTTCTGTGGCCCTATCCCCACCCAGCTCCTGGTAATTCCTGGCTAATACTAACACTACCAAAAATCACTTTTTCCCACAAACATTGATTTTTTTTTTTGTTCATGATTCAAACTCTTTTGCCTTGACTGCTTGTTTTCTTTTGATAAAAAATTTCACTCCTCAGGGTCTTCCAGTCATTCTCACATGTCACTGAAATTCTAGAGCTAAGAATTTAAAATTTTAAATTCCCTAAATTTTTGTTGTTGTTCTTAGCTTTATTGAGAAATAATTTACATACAATGACATTCACCAGTTTTATGCACAATTCAGTGAGTTTTGACAAAGGTCATGTAAGCACCATCACAGTATAGAACATTTCCATCACCCCCAAAAGTTATTTCAATCCCTTTGCACTCAATCCCCTCCCCAAACAACCTGCCCAAGGCAAAATCCCAGTCCTTTGTGCTGATGTGCTTTGTGTCACTATAGTTTTGCCTTCTCTAGGTTTTTCGTATAAGTGGAATTATAAAGTATGCAGACTTTTGTGTCTGGCTTCTTTCACTTGGCATAATGCTTTTGAGGTCTATCCCATATTATTGAATATATTTACAGTTCAGTCCTTTTACTGCTATAATTTGGATTGTTTGGATTTATCTATTCCCTAGCTAATAGATACTTGGGCTTTTTTCTGTTTTGAGCAATCATGAATAAAGTTGCTTATCTACAAGTCTTATATGTCCTTATGCTTTCATATTTTGGGATAAATATTTAGGAATAGAACTGCTACATTATGTGGGAAGTTAATGTTTAACTTTATAAGAAACTGCCAAATTGTTTTCAAGAAAGTCTTAAAATTTTATAGTTTCACCAGCAATATATGAGTTTCTCTGCATCCTTGCCAACACTTGGTTTTGTCAATCTTTTCAATTTTAACCATTCTAATCGGTATATAGAAGTATCATATTGTAGTTTTGACTAACTTTTTCGTAATCATTAATAATTATAAACATTGTTTCAAATATTAATTTTTCATTTGTGTATTCACTTTGGTAAAATTTCTGTTCAAACATTTTGTCCATTTACTGATTTTGCCTTATTGTTGAGTTGTGTTATATATTCTAGATGAAAATCCTATATCAGATCTATGTTACACAAATATTTTCTCAAGTCTGTAGCTTGCCTTTACATTCCCTTAACAGTCTTTTGAAATAATACATTTTTAATTTTATTGCTCCACTTTATGAATTATTTTATTTTATAATTCATCTTTTTGCTGTACTATTTAATAACTCTTTGCCCAAATTAAGGTCACTAAGATTTTTCTTCTGTGATTTCTTCTGGAAAATTTCATAGTTTGATCTTTTAAGTTCATGTCTGTGACCCATTTCAGATTAATTTTGTGAAGTGTACAAGGTAAAGATCAAAATGTTTGTGTTTTGCACACAAATATCTAATTATTCTAGCACCATTTATTGAAAATATTACCCTTTCCCTATTGAATTGCTTTAACCCCTTTGTCAAAATCAATTGGCCATATGTATGTGTGTCTATTTCTGATCCTTCTAATCCATTCCTATGAGTGAGATGTCTTAGTTTATGTAATATCATGCTGTCTTGATTACTATAGCTTCATAATAAGTCTTGAAACACCCAACCTTATTATTTTTCAAAGTTCTTTGGGGGATTTTAGGTCTTTTGCATTTGTACATAAACTTTTAAAACAGCATGACACTTTCTTTGAAAAGCCTGCTGGGATTTTGATTTGAAATGTATTAAATCTAGATCAGTTTGTGGAGACTTTAGATCTAAAAAATATTAAGACTTCCAATATGTGAACACAGTATATCTCTCCATTTTTAGGACTTCCTTAATTTTTCACACCAGTATTTCGTAGTTGTCAGTGTTCAGATCTTACCCATATTCTGTTAAAATTATCAGTAAGTATTTCATCGATTTGATCCTGCTGCAAATGGTATTTTAAAATTTCAATTTCC
Organism: Tamandua tetradactyla; assembly: GCF_023851605.1. Lineage (NCBI taxonomy): Eukaryota > Metazoa > Chordata > Mammalia > Pilosa > Myrmecophagidae > Tamandua > Tamandua tetradactyla. Next base: position 40,270,988 of record NC_135334.1, read on the forward strand.
AATTGTTCATTTCTGGTATATAAAAATACAATTGATTTTAGTGTATTGATCTTGGATCTTGTGACATTGATAAATTTACTTGTTATTTTTTAGTAGCTTTTTAATAAATTCCTTAGGATTTTCTACATAGACAATTATGTATTATGATCATGCATTCCTGGAATAAACCTTACTTAGCATTGATGCATTATCTTCTTTATATATTGCAGGGTTCAATTCACTATATTCATGAGGGATAATAATCTGAGATTTTCTTTTCTTATATTTGCCAAGTTTCATATTAGGTTTATGCTGTTCTCATAAAATAAGCTGGGAATGCCTTCTTCTCCTCTGTTTCATGAAAGAGATAGTCTGAGATTGGTATTATTTTTCCCTTAAACATTTAGTAGAATTTACTAGTGGAGCCACCTGAGCATGGAGGATTTTTTTAGGGTAAGTTGTAATTAAATATTAGATTCTTTAATCAAGATAGGCCTGTTCAGATTTTCTATTTTCCTTATGTCAGCTTTGGAAAGGAATTACCTTTCAAATAAACAGTCCATTTCACAAAATTAATCTATTGGCGTGCATTTTTAGGAATACTTCCTTAATACCCATTTAATATCTATAGGAAATAGAGTGAGGTCCCCTCTTTAATTTACAAAATTGGTAAGTGGTATTGTTAGTCTTTTTTTTTCTTAATCAGTCTAGCTACATGTTTCTTTTCAAAGAACTAGCTTTTGTTTCTTTAATTTTCTCAACTGCATGTGCATTTTTAAATTTTATTGTTTTTCCACTTTTTTTTTTTTTTTTTTTGCATGGGCAGGCACAAGGAATCAAACCCAGGTCTCTAGCATGGCAGGCGAGAACGCTGCCACTGAGTCACCATTGGCCGCCCAATATTCTACTTTTATCTTTATCTTTTGATTATTTCTACCTTTCCATTTATTTGGGGTTGAATTTGCTCTTCTTTTTCAAGCTTGTATCTTCTGCTTAATGTCTATTCTTCCTTCTGCATTCTTTAGATTTATTCTATTCTTTTTCTTTCTTCTTAAATTAGATATACATTAACTTTAAACTTTTTTAATATCGTAAGTAATTAAGGCTTATAAATTTTTCTGTTTTTACTGAATCCTATAAGTTTTGAAATGTAGTTTTTTTATTATTGCCTAGTTCCAAGTATTTTAAAATTCAAAACATATTTTTTCCTTTGATTTAAGAAAATTTTTTCCAAATATACAGCAATTTTAATTGATATTTTTGTTACTCAATTTCAAGTACATTGCAGTCTGATAATGTAGTTTGAATGATAAAATTTTTTTAAGTTTGTTGAGACTTCTATAATTTGTATTTTGACTTAATTCATGCTCAAATTTTTGTAACTACTCTCTGTGCGGCTGGATAAAGATTTTCAATGTGTGAACGTCCTTTTGGACATCTTGCTCTCCTCGGATAGCACTTTAATTTCCCCAGTGAGCTCACATTTCCATGAGACTATGTTTCCCTGGCTAGGAGAAAGATGAAGGCCTGAGCCCTGGCTTGTGCATTGCTTGGTGAGTTTAGGGTCTTGGATGGAATTGTGGCACCTCAGGAAGGGGTTCTTAGTGATGAAACCTGGATTCCTCCACTTTCATTCCTCATCCCCATCACTGGACCCTCTGTTCAGGGACTCCTAAGAATTCCACCTTAGGCTCTTCTGGGGACTTCTTTATTATTTTGTAGTCTTCAGTCTGGGGAGGCAGGAAAGGAGGGAGGGATCCTTTAGGAACTGGTCAAGTTGATTACACATCTTTGTTATTAATTTCCCATCTTTGCTGGGATCCAGCATCAATTCCACATTAATTAATTCAAAATTATTTATTGAGCACTGTGCTGGTTTAGAGCTGTTACATACCCCAGAAAAGGCAGTGTTCTTTCCATCCATTCCTGTGGGTTCAGACCTGTTATGGGTAGAACCTTCTGGTTAGGTTATTACAATTGGAGATGTGGCTGACCCTATTCAAGAAAGGTTTTAATCCTTTATGAGTGGATAAAGGACAGAAAAAGCCGAGAGAGTGCTGAGAGAAAAAAAGCTCCCAGAGGAGCTGAGAGAGGAAGCCACCAAAGCAGAAACTGAAAGCAACAGAACCTGGAGAAAAGGACCAGCAGATGCCAATCATGTGCCTTGTTAGCTGACAGAGATGTCCCAGATGCCAGCAGCCTTTCTTCAGAGAAGGTACCCTGTCGATGCCTTAATTTGACATTTTCATGGCCTTGGAGCGGTATGTTTGTACGTTAATAAATCTGCACTGTAAAAGCCAACCCATTTCTGCTATATTGTATTCTGGCAGTGTTGGCAAACTGAAACAAGCACTCACTTGGCCCTTGGATTGGATAAAGGCCCCCATGGAACCTCCAGTGTACCAGAGAAAGACAGGCAATGAACAATAGATATGAGAATGACAAAATAATGATTAAATTATACGCTATGTTAGAAAATGATAAATACTATGGGAAAAAATAACTGTAGAGCAGCATCAGGGCAATTGGTAAAGAATTTGGGGATATGGGTTGTAATTTTAAGAAAGGCAAGCGTGGGAAGGCCCTGTTAAGAAGGTAAAATTATTAGAATCTCTATGAGAAAATAGATCTATTTCTTTTTTTAAAATAAAATAAAATGTACACTATATTATACTCTGCACTAATAAATCAGAGAAAATACTTTCACTTTTTAAATGACCAAAATTATTAAACAAGTCTGATTTGCTAAGACTTACATTATGTGAATTTAAATTCTTAAAATGCTTCTGAGCTAGCAGCCTCTGTAAAAATATTTTAATCCAGTACATTTAACATATTAATAATTCAGTTTCTTATTTTCTGGGAATGTAGAAAACATTAAAATCACATGTTTATAAACAAATTAGGACAGAATTTCTTTAAATTGAGATATTAAAATCTAATGTATTATTACCTTCCATTATTAATACTTCCTGAAGTTGGAAATCATTTCACACTTTCACAATGATAGGGCAAGACCTTTTTCAAGTATAGACACTCACATCTAGAACACATTGGCACACACAGAACTTATGGTTTCAGTCTTGCACTTTAACCATGAGCCAAGAATTATACACAGAAAATCAAAAGTGAACTTCTATAGATTTTAGAAAGCTATTTTCCTTCCTGGTGGACACAAATTTGAGATGAAAAATAGACAGGCAGAAAAACAAAAGATAACCAACCAGATTCTCTGTTATTTCTCACCCAACAGAGAATTCATGTCCATCATCCATCTAGAAAGATTACCAAATGATTAGACTATAAACCAAATTCTAAATCATTGCTATAAACTGTTGGGAGTAAGTTTTTTACTTGGACAAACAAGAAGCAAAAACAAAACACAAAGTAAGTAGAGAAAGAAACAAGCTAGAGAAACAGAGAGTGAGCAAAGCTAACTATTGCTACTTGGAATTAACCCTGAATGCTAAGAAAAGATGTGCCTAGGCTTTAAGCAACCATTAATGAACTTCTCCAGCAATGCAGTTTACTTGATGCTTTGTCACCTGTGCTTCTTGGTAAGACCTTCAAACTGCTAAAATATAATTTTCTAAAATATAAAATAATGACTCTCAAACAAATATACAATGGATGAGTCATTTCTTTGAGTGAGTCAAAGAAAAATTTAATTAATTTATGAGAGTATTCATAAAAATTTGAAGAAAAATATATAAATATGCAATTAGGAATGCTGAAATGAATTTGCTGACAGATGCAAAATTGTTTAATAGATGATTGGTCAATAAAATATAAATTTTACATTAAAAAACTTTGTCTCTATGGACAATGTGCATTTGCATTTTTATACATAAAAATTACGATGGTATCTCTATGGAATAAAACCTATTTGCATTTCTCTGGACAAGAATTGTATTACTGGGGCAGAAAAACTTGCATTATCAGTTTTCTGAAACTTAAGTTTCTATCCCAACAGAGCTGTGAAACTTCAGTCAAAAAGAGACAATAAAATGTGCAAACCTAATAGAATCAAATAATCCCTGAAAGATCAGCTACTCAGAACTGCATTGAAAGGAGATTCCGGAGTCTCTATTTTGCTCATTTTTACATTTTTGAAAAAAATTTTTTTTACATTTAAAAGAAATAACAAAAAAATAAATTTCCCACATGAATTTATTCAATTTCAGGTAACTAATTCTTGTTCTACTGGATCTTGGGTCAGCAGTCCACTTTCATATATCCATATGGACTAAGAAAAACCAGCAATAGTATGCTGTAAGAGTTCATTCACAATTAGAATTAACAATTATTTGAAAGTTAGTTCCTAATATTATAGTGGGACTCTGTATTCAATATTTTTATTTCTTTTTGAAGTAATTTATCAAATAAAATCAACAATTTTAAAGTTAAAATTAAATAAATTTCTAAGCAAAACACTGCTTTCTCCTCCCTTTCTGCCAAATACTATTCATCAGAAAGTTGGTTACTGGGTGGATCTACAGCGAGACAGAACCTTTAAGAGAGAGGACATTTCCTGGAGCGGGGCTTTTGAGGATGGCTGATGTGGCCTCTGGAAGTTCATCTGAGCACAGAGGCAGTGTTTGGCATCTGGCAGCTGATGCTCTCTCAGATCTGGGAAAGTGCAGGTCTGTCAAAAGCCTCCAGGCAAGGACTAGCAGCTATTCTGTCTTTATTTACCTAGAAACCAGCCATAAAACCCACATCTGATAGGCAATTGAAGATGTCTATTAGTGAGGCAATATAATGTCAACATAGTTAGCTAAATGAAGACTTTTTCCATCAACTATTTATGGATACAGTCACAATTTTATCAAAATCTAAGAAATCCTGAGCATTTGAAGAGTTGACTCTTGAGGTTTCAGCTTTTTTTTTTGAGGTTTCAACTTTTTGCGAGAACAGAATGTTCAAGGACATGGGTTTGCCGTTTTGCTAAAGCACAAATTTGGAGCATTTGCATCATGAGTTTTGTGTGTAGGAAAGAAGTACTTGAGTAAGTAAAAACTGCTAACCACTTGGTATCTATATTATAGTCTGGCTTACCAATATTCCTAGCCAGTGTCAGGGTCCGCTGTATTTAACTACCTTTTAGATGCACTACACTCCAGGGAGCAGAAAAAATCCAAATAACAACATAAAAAATTCTCCTAGTCATCAAGGAAAAATTTATTTTTATTTGATAGACATGATCAAGATAATAGCATAGATAACAATACTAGAGACTAAAATTTTCAGTAGCCAAAGAAATGCAACTAAAAAAATGTCTGTAAATTCAACAGGCCCTTGATTTATCATGGAGCAGTAAGGTTTTGAATCCCATCCTGAAAGAAGTACAATATAGGATTTGGGCAAATGGAAAAGGAAAGGTGGGCATTCCTGAAAAGTGGGAGTTGAAATAGGAAAATAGTACTAGGAAAACAGACAAGTAGAGAATGTGTATAATGTGGACTGTGTACAAGGAAAAGGAAAAGTACATCCCTTTGCTGGTAGAATTAGATGGAATAAACAGTGAAATTTTTTAATGAGAGAAAAGAGCATTCAGTGAAATTTATTTTGTGGAAGGCATTTTCATCACATTATTTCATTTAATGTTTAAAAAAACTTCTGTGGCTAAAAGGTCACTATCATCCTCATTCTATAGATGCAACAAAATACAGTAGAGCAGCTGGGATTTGCAACTGAGCCTATTGAGTCCCAGCTCTTCTAACAATATACTTTTTCTAGTTGCATGTCATGAGGAAGTTAAGACCTGATTTAGTCCCCAAAGAACAGTTAAGGATTTGAATTAGTACTAGGTGTAAAACAACTGGGCTGGCAGAAACTCATTGCCCATCATTCAGTAGATGCTAAATAGATATCTGTTGGATGGGTGAATAACCAAATAAGCAGAGAAATCATTCTGTGAAAAGAAAGAAATGGTTTAAATAGACAATAAGGAGGTGATAATCATAACTTTTTAAGGGAATTATGAGGAGTTGAGGCAGTTATATTGGGCTTACATTGTAAATGATCCTGAAAATCAAGCTGAAGAGATGGACTTTATTCAACAATCAAAGCAATGGCAAAATGGATTTTTTAAAATGGAGATACAAGGTAAAGGTGGCTTTTTTTTTTTAATTAGAGAAGTTCTGAGTTTACAAAAAGATCATGCATATAATACAGGGTTCCCATATACCCCTCTATTATTAACACCTTGCAATCTTGTAATACATTTCTTACAATTCATTAAAGAACATTTTGATAATTGCACTATTGACTGTAGTCCATGGTTTAAGTTAGGGTTCACTGTTTTTGTTGTGCTGTTCAGTGGATTTTAAAAATTTCATTTTAGTAATATATATACAACCTAAAATTTTCCCCTTTTAATCACATTCAAACATATAATTCAGTGCTGTTAAGTATTTTCATAATGCTGTGCTACCATCACCACAATCCACTACCAAAATTTTTTCATTATCCCAAATAGAAACTCTGTATATTTTAAACTTTAACCCCTATTTCTTGGTTCCATCTCTTCCCCTGGTGATCTATATTCTAGATTTTGACTCAGTAAGTTTGCTTATTTTTTTAAATTATTTCATATCAATGAGATCATATAATATTTGTCTTTTTTTTTTTTTTTTACATGGGCAGGTACCAGGAATCGAACCTGGGTCCTCGGGCTTGGCCGGCAAGCATTCTTACCTGCTGAGCCACCATGGCCCGCCCAATATTTGTTATTTAGGATCTGGTTTATTTCACTTAATGTGATGTCTTTAAGGTTCATCCATCCATGTTGTCATATGTACAAAAATACCATTCTTTTTTACTGTTGAATAATATAACATTTTGTTTATCCATTCATCAGGTAATGGACATTTGGGTTGCTCCCATCTTTTGGCAAATGTGAATAATGCCACTATAAACATCAATGTGAAAATATTTGTTTGAGTCCCTGCTTTCAAGTCTTTTGTGTATATATATATATATATAGATGTGAGATTGTCAAGTCATATGGCAATTCCATACTTAACTTTATGAGGAGCTGCCAAATTTCCACAGCACTGCACCATTTTGCATTCTCACCAACAATGAATGAGCGTTCCTCTCTACATCCTATCCAACTCTTGTAATTTCTGTTTTGTTAATAGTAGTCCTTGTAGTATATGTGAAATGGTACCTCAATATGATTTTGATTTACATATCCCTAAGAATAATATTTTGATTATTTTAAATGTGTTTTTGGGCTGTTTGTATATCATCTTTGGAGACATCTCTATTCAAGTTTTTTGCCCATTTTAAAAATTAGATTGTTTGTCTTTTTGTTGCTAAGTTGGGGGATTTCTTTTTGTATCCCGGATATTAGGCCCTTATCAGATATGCGGTTTCCAAAATTTTCTCCCATTGTGTAGGCTATTTTTTTTATTTTCATGATAAAATCCTTTGAGACACTAAAGTTTTTAATTTTTATGAGGTCCCATTTATCTGTTATTTTCTTTTATTCCTTGTGCTTTGGGTGTAAAGTCTAAGAAACTATTGCCTACTACAAGGTCCTGAAGATGGTTTCCTATATTTTCTTCTAGGATTTTTATAGGTCAGGCTCTTTTATTTAGGTATTTGATCCATTTTGAGTTGATTTTTGTATATGGTATAAAGTAGGGGTACACTGTCATTCATTTGGGTATGGATGACTCTGGTTCTCCTAGCCCCATTTGTTGAAGAGACTATTCTTTCCCAAAAATCTGTTGGCCAGGGTGCATGGGTTGTGCAGTGGTAGAATGTTCACCTTTCATGCAGGAGATCCAAGTTGAATTCCTGGACCACACACCCAAAAAAATTTTTTTTAATCTGTTGGCCATAAATGTGAGGGTTGATTTCTGAGCTCTTGGTTCTATTCCATTGGTCTATATCTCTGTGCTGTGCAGTACCATGCTGTTTTGGTTACAGTGGCTTTTTAATAAGTTTTAAGATCAGAAACTGTGAGTCCTCCAACTTTGTTCTTCTTTTTCAAAACGTTTTTGGCTACTTTGAGTTCCTTACCCTTCCAAATAAATTTGATGATTTACTTTTCCATTTCTGCAAAGAAGGTTGTGAGAATTGTCTGATTTTAGAAGCTAGAGAAAATTTAAATATATAAAGGCCACACAGCTTGAAAGACTTAAACAGTTTTTATTCATCCCTTTAATCATTTATCCTCTACCAAGGAGTTCTTGTATTATTTCCCAGACAATTTCACTCTAACTCTATCTTTTACAACATATTATGGTACAAAAAATTTTACATGAGTTTTGAATAAGTTAAATATAATAAATTATTTCCTATTTTTAAAGAATCAAAATCATTCACAATTCTCTACCAGAGTTTTATATCCACTTCAGACAACCAATATTATCTCATTGAGTTGAGATAATACCAGCCAAAAGCAGAGAAACTTTTGGATAGACCATGTCTTATTACAGTAGGATTTTTTTAAGTATAAAGCACTGTTTACAAGCTACTCAGGAACTGAATACCTCTGCTTAGGGACTTTTGTGATGAGATTATAGCAATGCTTCTCAAATTACCTATAGTAAAGGTCATTTTTGCTCTAATTATTTGCAGAATGATGACTTTGAAGTATAAAAATGGATTTAAAAACAATGCAATAAGGGGGAAAGTCCAGAGAACATGGCAGAGTAGAGAGCTCCAGGGCTCAGTTCTTCCACCAAAACAGCTATTAAACAGGCAGGTACTGTCTGAAACAAGTGTTCTGGGGCTCTGGAGGCCAGAAGAACACTGTACAACATCCAGGGAAGAGTGGGAGGAAGAAGCCGATAAACTACAGCAAAGCACGGTGAGTAGCTCTCTCCATGTGGAAAGATGGGCTACTGCTGCCCATCTCCCACTCTCACAGCAGGCTGCTTTGGGATCCAGTCCCTAGATAGCTCACTGGGTTCAGAAAGGGACATAAAAATCTTCTTCCCCCAAGAACGGGGGGGGGGGGGGCAGCAGATCACTAATCCTGGCTTTTGATTAGTGAATTTGGATTGGTGGGTCCCATCTCCGAGGTACTATTTAAATCAGCCTTGGACAAAGGTGGCAGCAGCCATTGTTTCAACGCTGTCCCAGACAGAGGCAGAGCCAGTAGAGATTTACAGATGTAGATTCCTCAGGACTACAGGAGACAGTTAGCTGAACGGCTGCATTTGCTGGGCAGGCCAGGAAAGCACAGATTTGGGGAGCAATCAAAGAGGGTTTTGGCACCCTTCCTGATACCCTCCCCAGGGCATTTTGAAGCAAATCTGTACCTTCTTTGTGCATCCTTGACATTTTGACTGGGAAATACTGACTTGGGAAAGTTCTCTCCTGGGAGAACTTCCCAGCATAATGTCCTTAAGGCCCATCCATGTTGTTACATATTTCATAACTTTATTCTGTCTTACAGCTGCGTAATATTCCATTGTATGTATATACCACAGCTTGTTTAGCCATTCTTCTGTTGATGAACATTAGGGTTGTTTCCATCTCTTGGCAATTGTAAATAATGCTGCTATAAACATTGGTGTGCAAATGTCCATTTATGTCTTTGCCCTCATGTCCTCTGAGTAGATACCCAGCAATGGTATTGCCAGGTCATATGGCAATTCTATACTTAGCCTCCTGAGGAACTGTCAAACTGCCTTCCACAGCAATTGTACCATTTGGCATTCCCACCAGCAGTGGATATGTGTGCCTCTTTCTCCACATCCTTTCCAGCACTTGTCATTTTCTGTTTTATTGATAATGGCCATTATGGTGGGTGTGAGATGATATCTCATTGTGGTTTTGATTTGCATTTCCCTAATAGCCAGGGAAGTTGAGCATCTTTTCATGTGCCTTTTGGCCATTTGTATTTCCTCTTCTGAGAAGTATCTGTTCAAGTCTTTTGCCCATTTATGGATATCCAGTTCTCCAGGCACCATTTATTGAAGAGACTGTTCTGTCCCAGGTGAGTTGGCTTGACTGCCTTATCTAAGATCAATTGTCCATAATGAGAGGGTCTATATCTGAACATTCTATTTGATTCCATTGGTCAGTATATCTAACTTTATGCCAGTACCGTGCTGTTTTGACCACTGTAGTTTCATAATACACCTTAAAATTATGTAGTGTGAGACCTCCAACTTCATTTTTCTTTCTCAGGATACTTTTAGCTATTCAGGGCACCCTGCCCTCCAGATAAATTTGGTTATTGGTTTTTCTATTTCTGAAAAGTAAGTTTTTCGGATTTCAATTTGTATTGCATTGAATCTGTAAATCAGTTTAGGTAGAATTGACATCTTAACTGTATTTAGTCTTCCAATCCATGAACACGGTATGCCCTTCCATTTATTTAGGTCTTCTGTGATTTCTTTTAACAATTTTTTATAGTTGTCTCTGTATAGGTCTTTTGTCTCTTTAGTTAAATTTATTCCTAAATATTTTATTCTTTTGGTTGCAATTGTAAATGGAATTTTTTTCATAATTTCCCCCTTAGATTGTTCATTACTAGTGTATAGAGACACTACAGATTTTTGACTGTTGATCTTGTAACCTGCCACTTTGCTGTACTCATTTATTAGCTCTAGTAGTTTTGCTGTGGATTTTGGGGGGGGTTCGAATATAATATCATATCATCTGCAGTGAGAGTTTTACTTCATCCTTTCCAATTATGATGCCTTGCATTTCTTTTTCTTGTCTAATTGCTCTGGCTAGAACTCCCAACACAATGTTGAATAACAATGGTGATAGTGGACATCCTTGTCTTGTTCTTGATCTTAAGGGGAGGACTATCTTCCCAGAATGTGCTTTCTGGACGAAAAGCAGTTACAGACAAAGAAAAGAGTGTGAAAAAACTACAGAGGCAAAACAAAAATAAACAGAACAGATCAATCTCCTGGAGAAGGAACAGAGGAAAGGAAGCTTTCTCCTGGAGGTAAAAAGTGCAATCTTAAAAATTGTACCACATATCCAGGGCAAAAATCAGATGATGAAGAGCTGAAAAAATCTGATCAAACACAGGCTATTCTAAAGATATAGAATAAGGGAAGACTATATATTAAAGAAGAGCCTTAACACCAAGCAATCAACAACAACAACAAAATAAGCAAAAAAGAAAAATTGACCTTTAGAGTAAAGTCTTAAAAATAAATAGATGCCCAGACATCAGCAAAAAATTGCAAGCTGTACTAAGAATTGGAAAGGTATGGCCTAGTCAAGGGAACAAATTAAAACCTCAGAGGAGACAGAGAATCTGGAACAACTAATCAAGGATGTCCAAACAAATTTCCTAAATAAATTCAAGGAGATGAAGAAAAATATCCAGAGTGATGCCTCAATAAATCCCAGAAGGATTTGAACAGTGAATAAAAAAGTATTTGCAAAGTCCCCTTCACGGAATGGTGAGAAAGGGGGAAAATTCAACTTCCCCAAGTGGAGAATTCTTGATATTCTCACAAGCAGTAGGGACAACCAAAGCAATAGGCTGAGCCCCCAGTTTTGGAGTTCTTTCATTAGAAACTTAACCCCACAAAGGACTGGCTAAGCCTACTTAAAATTAGGCCTAAGAGTCACCCCCAAGAGAACCTCTTTTGTTGCTCAGCTGTGGCCTCTCTCTCTCAGTCAAAACAACAAGCAAACTCACTACCCTCCCACTCTCTACGTGGGACATGACTCCCAGGGGTGTGGACCTTCCTGACAATGTGGGACAGAGATCCTAGAATGAGCTGGGACTCAATACCAAGGGATTGAGAAAACCTTCTCAACCGAAAGGGAGAAGAGAGAAATGAGACAAAATAAAGTGTCAATGGCTGAGAGATTCCAAACAGAGTCAAGAGGTTATCCTGGAGTTAATTCTTTTGCATTAAATAGATATCACCATTTTAGTTAAGGTGTAACAGAGAGGCTGGAGGGAACTGCCTGAAAATGTAGAGCTGTGTTTCTTGAAGATGCTTATATGATATGTAGCCATGTTTCTTAGAGATGATTATATGATATAGCTTTTGCAATGTGACTATGTGATTGTGAAACCCTGTGTCTGATACTCCTTTTATCTAACTTATGGACAGATGACTAAACATATGGGTTAAAAATATATAAAAAATAGGGGGACAAATGTCAAAATAAATTTAGTAGATTTAAATGCTACTGATCAATGAATTGGAGGAGTAAGGAGTATGGAATGTATGAATTTTTTTTGTTTTCTTTTTACTTCTCTTTCTGAATTGATGCAAATGTTCTAAGAAATGATCATGATGATGAATATACAACTATGTGATGAAAAAAGAATGTTCATATTGTATGTTGATTGGTTTTATTAATAAAAATTTTAAAAAAGAAAATAAAAACAAAAATTAAACCCAATTTTTTAAATAAATATTCATGCAAAAATTCTAAAAAAAAAAATATGACTAGAGAGATAAAGAACATTAAGAAGACAGACACTATGTGAGCCTAAAGAAGAATTTGAAAGAATAAAAAGAAACAATAGAATTTATGGGTTTAGGAAAGACACAATAGAAGAGATTTTTAAAATACAGCAGTGGAATACAATAGCATATTTGAACAGGCAGAAGAAAGAATCAGCAAATTAGAAAGACAGGACAATTAAAATCTTACAGACCAAAGAAAAATAGAAAAAAGAATGGAAAAAATTAGCAGCTCTCAGGGATTTAAATGACAGCACAAAGCTTGCAAGCATGTGATATGGTGTCCTAGAAGAACAAAAGAAGGCAAAGGAGGCAGAAAGAATATTTCAGGAAATAATGGCCAAAAATTTCCCAGGTGTAATGAAAGAAATAAATATACATGTATGTATAAGATGTAACTGTACTCCTGGAGGGACTAGAAATAATACAGAAGGAAAGCAATAGTACAGACTAAAACAGAAATAAATGGCATTGAGAATAAAAAACAATAGAGAGAATTAATCAAACCAAAGTTGGTCCTTGAGAAGATAAAAAAATGGGCAAACCTTTAGCTAGATTGACAAAGAAAAAAAGAGAGAAGATGTATTACAATCAGAAATGAGAAGGGTACATTTCTACTGACCCCATAGAAATAAAAAGGATCATAAGAGGATCCTTTGAACAACTTTAAGCCAACAAATCAGACACCTAGATGAAATGGACAAATTCCTAGAAACACATGAACAACCTACACTGACTCAAGAAGAAACTGAAGCCCTCAATAGACCAATTATAAGTAAAGAGATTAATCAGTTATCAAAATCCTACCAAAAAGAAGAACTCAGGGCCAGATGCTTCACAGGTGAATTCTACCAGTAATTCCAAGAAGAATTAATACAAATCTTTCTCAAACTCTTACAAAAAAATTGAACAGGAGGTTCTATGAGGCCAACATCACCTTAATACCAAAGCCAGATAAAGATACTATGAGAAAAGAAAATTACAGACCAATTTTACTTACGAATATTGATGCAAAAATGCCTAATAAAATACTTGCAAATCGAGTCCAACATCACATTAAAAGAATTATAATCATGATCATGGGTTTATGCCAGATTGCAAGGGTAGCTCAATATAAGAAAATCGATTAATTTAATACACCACACTAATAAAATGAAATGAAAAAACACACATGATCATCTCGATTGACATAAAGAAGGCATTTGACAAAACCCAGCATCCTTTCTTGTTAAAAGCACTTCAAATATAGGAATAGAAGGAGCTTCCTCAATACGATAAAGGGCAGATATGAAAAGCCCATACCTAAGGTCATTAATCAATGATAAAAAACTGAAAAGATTTCCCTCTAAGATACGGAAGACAAGGTTGCCCACTGTCTCCACTGTTATTCAACACTGTGCTGGAAGTTCTGGCCAGAGAATTTTGGCAAGAAAAATAAATAAAATGTATCCAAATGGGAAAGGAAGAAATAAAACATTCTCTATTTGCAGATGACATGATTCTAGATTTAGAACGCCCCATAAAATCTGTAACAAAGATACTAGAGTTAATAAACGAGTTCAGCAAAGCGGTGGGATAAAAAGATCAATACCCAAAATCAGCAGTGTTTCTATATACTACGAATGAATAATTTGAGCAGGAAAACAAGAAAAAAATTCCATTTACAATAGCAACTAAAAGAAACAAATACCTAGAAATAAATTTAACCAAGGATGTAAAGGACTTAACTTATATGCAGAAAACTACAAAACATTGCTAAAAAAAATTGAAGAAAATCTAAATAAATGGAAAGATATTCTGTTTTCATGGATTAGAAAGCTAAATGTCATTAAGATGGTATTTCTATTCAAATTGATTTACAGATTGAACATAATCCCAATCAAATTTCCAACAGCCTATTTTGCAGAAATGGAAAAAACAATTATCAAATTTATTTGTAAGAGTAAGGAGCCCCAAATAGCCAAAAACATCTTGAAAAACAGTGAAGTTGGAGGAGTCACACTTTCTGATGTTAAAGCATATTATAAATCTGCAGTGGTCAACACAGCATGGTATTGGCATAAGGGCAGATATATTGACAAATGGAACTGAATTGAGGAATTGAGAGTTCAGAAATAGATTCTCACATGTATGGCTGATTGATTTTTCACAAGGCTGCCCAGTTCACTCAACTGGGTAAGAATAGTCTCTTCAACAAGTGGTGTTGGGAGAACTGGATATGCATAAGCAAAAGAAAGAGAACCCCTATCCTACACAATATACAAATACTAACTCAAAATTATCAAAGATCTAAATATAAGAACCAAGACTATAAAACTCCTAGAAGACAATTGAGGGAAGCATCTTCAAGATCTTATTGTAGGTCATGGCTTCTTAGATTTTCACCCAAACTACGACAAAAGAAAAAAATAGATAAATATGACTCTTCAAAAATAAAAACCTTTGGGCATCAAAGGGATTTGTCACAAAAGTGGAAAGACAACCTACTCAATGGGAGAAAATATTTGACAACCACATATTCAATAAGCCTTTAACATCAGGAATATATAAAGAAATACTACAAGACAAAGGATAAAAAGACAAAAACAAAAAATAGGCAAAAGACTTGAATAGACATTTCTCCAAAGAGGATGTACAAATGGCTGAAAAGCATATGAAAGTATGCTCAACATCACTAGCTATTAAAGAAATGCAAATCAAAACCACAATGAGATATCATTTCACACCCACTAGAATGGCCACTACTAAAATATTAGAAAACCACAAGTGTTGGAGATGATGAGGAGAAATAGGAACATTCATTCATTGCTGGTGGGAATGTGAAATGGTGCACCTGCTGTGGAAGTTTGGCAAATCCTCATAAAGTTAAGTATAAAATTGCCATATGACTTGGAAATCATATATATATATGTTATATATATATGTTACATATATATATGTTTTATATATATATATATATATATATATATACCCAAAATAATTGAAAGTAGGGACTCGAACAAATATTTTCATACTGATGCTCATAGCAGCATTATTAATATTTGCCAAAAGATTGAAGCAACCCAGTGTCGATAAACCAAAGAAAATGGAAAAATGAAATTTGGTATGTGCATATCATGGAACATAATTCATGTTTTATGAAGTCCTGATGTATGTTACAATATGAAGGAATCTTGAGGATATTATGTAGCATGAAATAAGCCAGATACAGAAGAATAAATATTGTATAATTTCACTGTTATGAACTAATTATCAGAAAACTCAAAGAGTTCAAATCTAGAATGCAAATTACCAGGAGATAGATTAGGGTAGAGAATAGGGAGTTGATACTTATCAGGCAGAGAATTTCTGTTTACTTTGATAGTAAAGGTGTAGAAATGGTGGTGACAGTAGCACATTATTGTGAGTGCAGGCAACACCACTGAACTATAGAGGTGAATGTGGTTAAAAGGGGAAAACTTATATAATATATATTACTAGAATAAAAATTAAAAGATAGGACATAGGACTGTACAACATAGTGAAATCTGTTGTAGACAATAGAGTTAGTACAAGTATAAGAACGTTCTTCCAGGAATTATAACAAATGTATGACACTGAGGTGTTAATAATGGAATGGTAAAAGGAAAAAAACACCTACTGAAAATTATGGATGATAGAATATAGTACAATTTTAATAATTTTTCATCAGTTGTATAAAAGCACCCAATGTTAAAAAATTATACAATTATTTTTAAATGTTAATCTTTCATCAATTGTAACAAATGTTCCACACGAATGCAAAGTATTGGTGGTGGGGTGGTGTATGAGAAGCCTGTATTTTATGCATGATGTTTTGTGAACCATCTCTAATAAAAAAAAAAGGTGGAGAGAGGAAACACTTCACTTAGGAGTCCTCCAGGGAGGCTCTGGGGAGGAGTTGACTTTTGAAGGACGGACGGAATTTGAACACATGGACAGATTTTTTTCAATCTTTCCTTTTTTTTTTTTTTCATTAAGGAAATTCTTCCCATTCTTAAAGAATCAGCTCAAGGCTGCAATGCTGCTTACTTGATCCTGCTGGTTGTATCTGTTCATGCTTTTCTGAGCATTGTCATTACACTTGCCAAGTTTTCTTTGCAGTGCTGGCTTGTGTGCCTTAAACCTGGTTGTTTGTTGATTGTCTTCCCTTTTAGACTGTGAGTTTTTTAATTTCTGAAGGCAGAAATAGTGTCTTTACTCTAATTGCCCTAGAGCCCACAGCTTGCCTTCTCTTAGCTGGTACTTAAAAAAAAAAAAGCGTGTTGCATGAAAAAAACTGCAACCAATCTTACAACTAATATTTATTTAACAATCCAAGGTTTGATGAAATACACATTTTTATTTTACACTGTTTCAGTATAAACGTTTCCCAGTATCCTTATTTCCTGAATCAGGCATGAAAATGTTTCTTAGAAACAAAGAATAATAGCTGAGATACAAAAACTGCACCTTGTTCCAGGCACTAATCTAAATGTTTTACACACCTTATCTATATAATATTCAAAACTGTTCTTTAAAAAGGTGCTTTCGACTATACCCATTTCACAACTGGGAAAACCAAGGTTTAGCAAGGTTAACTGCTTGAGGAGTAAGATCAGAACGCCAAAAAGAAAAGAAAAAAAAACATTGAAATGAAATTAAAGACATAAATTATGACCTAATTTTTTTTTTGGTAGATTCAATAGATGTAAAATTACTCAGTGAAATTACTTATAAAAGTTTATAAATGCTTATTCTCAAGTTCTATATTATCTCATCACAAACTGGTAGCATCAGTATATGGACTACATTTTGAGATGCCTGGTCCATAAAATATAACCATTCAAAATCATATACCCTAAACCTGGGTGGTGTGACGGCATCTCAGTGGTAGAATTCTTGCCTGCCATGCCAGAGACCCGGGTTCGATTACTGATGCCTGCCCATCCAAAAAAAACAAATCATATACTCTGAATTTTTTCTTCTATGACAATAATCATTCAGCAAATTTCCAAAGTGAGGACACTCTATCCAAAAGTCACCTATAAAGTTTGTCTGTATTATATAAACTTTAATTTTATTAAATATGTAAAAGATGAATTACAGAGAAAATATAAAGAAAGAAAAGAGAAAGGAAGGGAGGGAAGAAGGAATGGAGACAAAAGCCGAATCAGCTGACAATTTCATAATTGCACCAAGAATTATTTCAATAAGAACTTATAATAAAACATTGCAGTTAAGTGTAAGAAGTTCTACTGAGGGGAGAATAAGAGAGCAATGAGCTGAACTTCACCGAACAAGAGTTTAAGGAGAAACAAGTATGAATGTCCTTGACAGTGAAAACTGAAGTTTTTCCACCAGACACCTATCTTGCCAAGAAGCCCCGCCTAGTGGCCTAATACCACTGGCTTGCCTATATGGAGAAGTCAGCCAAATTCTGCTCAAAATTTAATTATTCTTCTAATAACAGAGCCCGAAACTCCAAACTACGAGCACATGACTTACCTACAGATGGTGTGCCAAGAGACACGTCAGACCAGTAAAGCTCAGGAATTTAAGTACCAAAGCTCACCAAACCACAAAATTATTAATAAAATAGAGCACAGGTAAGCTCCAAGTTATAAATGGGTTTGTAAGTTGACTCCTCAGAACTCAGAACATATTTCCCATGATGATGATCTTACAAACCCACAAAAGGCTAATTCATGTATATGTAATAGAAATACTGAGCGCTAGAAATGAGAAACTGAAGAAAACTTTCATAGTATAAATTCTGAAAGTTAAAAAATATAGTAATGCAAAAAAATTTTTAAAAATACATATATACTAATGCAAATACATAGTGAGCATGTTTCAAATATTTATTTAACTCATTAATGAGGGAACCAACAGGATGGTTAAGAGATTCTGTCCATCACTCTTAAAAGTTCCTTTGTGCCCCTTTGTAGCAATTACCTTCTCCTCCCAAGAGTAATCCCAGTGATGTTTTCTGTCCCTATATTTTGTCTTTTCCAAAATGTCATAAAAGCAGAATCAGTTCTTATCAATACAAATTTTGGCATTTGGGCTGTAGCTTTGATGAGTCTATTCATTCTATAACCATATATGGTTCAAACACATATATGAGAGACAGATTTATAGAGTCTATGAAAGAAAGAAGCTAAAACCAGATTGCTAAGATAGATACAAAACTAGCTAATAACCTAAAAGGAATTAAATCTTAATTTTTAAGTTATTTGTACTACCATACAGAAATCAACTTCCTATCTACCAGACAAAAGTTATTTTCAGCTCTACAAAGTTAGATGCTAATTCCTAGAGTCTGGGCCCTAATCAAGTGTAAATAACAAGTTTCACGGAAGTAACATTTTCCTAAAGCATCAGATGCACCTTAGGTAAGCTTGATAGATAATGTTTCAATCTGAATTTGAAAGGGCACATAGTAAAGTTTTTGCCCTATTTTTAGTTTTTTCTTCATGATACATTTCTAACAAGTAAAATGGATTGCCACTTAAAAAATTTATCTTGAGTAAATGCTTAAATCTAGATTATTTAAATAAAAACATCAGGTTTATTGAGCTATATAATGCATATATATGGAAAAATTCACCCACTTTTAAGTATATAGTTCTGAGTTTTGGTCATGTTACCTACACTCTAATCAAGATAAAAAGCATTTCCATTGCTCTTGTTTAATTTTTTTTAACTTTTTTTATTGTATAGTATAACATATATACAAAATAAAGAAAAAAAAGCAGTAGTTTTCAAAGCACTCTTCAACAAGTGATTACAGGACATATCCCAGAGTTTGTCATGGGCTACCATATGATTCTCTCATATTTTTCCTTTCAGCTGCTTCAGAATGTAGGAAGCTAGAGGACTTAAATACTTTTTTATCATCACAATCGACTTTTTTTCCTTCTTTTTTTGTGAACAATAGCATATATACAAAAAAAAAGCTATACATTTCAAAGCACAGCACCACAATTAGTTGTAGAACATATTTCAGACTTTGACATGGGTTACAATTTCACAATTTTAGGTTTTTACTTCTAGCTGCTCTAAAATACTGGAGACTAAAACAGGTATCAATGTACTGATTCAGCATTCATATTCATTTGTTAAGTCCTATCTTCTATGTATAATTCCACCATCATCTTTGATCTTTCCATATCTCTCTTTGGGGTTGTTTGGGCTATGGCAATTCTAAATTTTTGATATTAGAAGGGTCTGTCACTAATATGGGGTAGGGAGATGGAACTACCTGATGTTCTGGAGAGGCTGGGCTAGGTTTCAGGACTTATCTGGACCAAGGACCCATGTGGAGGTTGTAGGTTTCTGGAAAGTTACTCTAGTGCATGAACCCTTGAGGAATCTTATATATTGCCCTAGATGTTCTTTAGGATTGGCTGGAATGGCCCTGGTTTGGGGTTGGCAGGTTATGATAGGTAGCAATGTCTAACTGAAACTTGCATAAGAGCAACCTTCGGTGTCCTCTCGACTCTATTTGAACTCTCTCTGCCACTGATACTTTATTAATTACACTTCTTTTATCCATTTTGGTCAGGATGGAATTGTTGATCTCACAGTGCCAGGTCTGGATTCATCCCTGGGAGTCGTCTGCCATGTTGCCAGGGAGACTTTCACCCCTAGATGTCATGTCCCATGTGGGGGGAGGGCAATGATTGCACTTGCAGAGTTGGGCTTAGAGAGACTGAGGCCACATCTGAGCAACAAAAGAGGTTCTCCAGAAGAAACTCTTGGGTATGCCTATAGGTAGTCTAAGCTTCTCTGCTACCTACATAAGCTTCACAAGAGTAAGCCTCATGATCATGGCCTATTGATTTGGGTATCCCTAAAGTTTGACAGAGTATCAGGGGATTCCTTGATGGTAAGGTTTAATAGTTTCATATTCTTTTCCCCCTCCCTCAGGGGACTTTGCCAATACTTTTTGATCACCTGTTTAATATACTCTAGGATGTTTCCAGCATTACAATAATCTATACAGGATTAAAGAACCTCTTTCTTATTCTGTCCATCACTCTTAAAAGTTCCTTTGTGCCCCTTTGTAGCAATTACCTTCTCCTCCCAAGAGTAATCCCAGTGATGTTTTCTGTCCCTATATTTTGTCTTTTCCAAAATGTCATAAAAGCAGAATCAGTTCTTATCAATACAAATTTTGGCATTTGGGCTGTAGCTTTGATGAGTCTATTCATTCTATAACCATAAACCATCTCAGAAATATACATATAGATTTTTACAAATAGGAAGAAAACTAGAGGTAGCATTTTGAACTAACTAGTCAGGATGCAGATACAACTCTGTGACGTAGCTAAAGTATTGATACTAAATTTTTATCAATTAAATATGAAAAGAATCATCCCTAAGAAAATTGTCTAACTTAATATTTGCCCATAAGAGGAAATATAATTCAAAGGATACCTGCCATGTTAATTTACTAAAATGAATCATGTTAGAAAGTTTTTCTTTTTCTATTCTATGATACTGTTTGGACATTGCCCTCTGTAGATACTATTAGACCACAGATGGCTCCTCCAGCTGCCTTGGAACTCACCATTCATGGCAGGCCACCAGTGACCTTCAGGTATGAGATCCAGGGAGAGCTTATCCAACTGTGAATTTATCACCCTTGCTTTACATGGCTGTGGCAGAACATAAAATATTGAGAAGTCAACCAAGTGGTACCAGAAATCAGTAAGTGCATTAAATATGCCTGAACTTCCTTGTTACGAATTCTTTATGACCTAGGTCTGAGATATTCCTCTGGACAGGAGGCAGGAATACTGCCTAGAGCACTAGCATGTCAGAGAATTCAAAATTTTTAACTCCCTTCCCATAAAAGGCCAATTGATTATCATAGAATGACAATCCCTCTTTATTCCCAAGAGTTGTCAATTATTGGAAAGTGATATGTGAAGTTCATTCTACCTTGGAACAAGGTGCTATATGGAAAGAATGTAGAGTTTAAAGCCATATATCTAGGTCCTGACTTTATAAACTTGATCAAATTACTCCTTGTACCTATTTTCTTCAATGAAAAGACAGGGATGTTAATTGTGGTAGGTTATTTGCAAAATGGGCTGCTGTCATTCTTTCCAGCCTGTATACATGCTTCCCTGAATGTGCCTTTGCCATTTCTTCCATCCAGATGTGAAATTCATATCTTCATCCCTTAAATCTGAGCTTGAATTTGGACTTGAATATGACATTATCAAATTTTAGAAAAGTGCTTACACATCAAAGCTCTCTCTCTTTCTCCAGCTTTTGGGAACCCTGAGACAACCATGTGGAAAAGTTCAGGCTATCCTCATGCAAAATGAGCCACTGCTAGATATAAGCCATTAGTTACCTCAAAACCCCCAGCCATCCAAGGCAACCATGAATATTCATGAGCTCAATAAAATGGCTTTTGGTTTAAGTCACTAAATTTTACGTAGTTTCCTACACAACAAAAGCTAATATACTAATACTTAGTACAATGTTCATAAAATTTCTGTTACATGGTAGTGGCTCGATAAAACATACATGAATGAGTGAACATTAAGTGACAGTGAAATTTAAGCTTCTTGTGGGCAAGGGCCAGTTATCCCTACCATTGAAAACATATCCTATTGCAGAGAGGGCCCTAATAAAAATGTTTTCACTGAATGAACAGAGGATAGTCCCTGTCCTTTCTCACAATCCAGAGCTCTTTTATATAGTATTATGCTTTAGAATTTCTTAATACAATGAAGAATATATTGCAAAATACTTAAGAACATCACAAACTATGTTTTCAAGATCTAATGTTCTTTTTCCCTTAGATTTCTATCCTTTAATGGTGCTGTGTAGTCTAAATCAATTGAGTTGTTAAAGAAATGTGATGGGTTATGTGCAGTATTTTTTAAAGGATGGAGCAAAAAATCATAAAGCACCACCCAAATCCTTAGAAATAATTCTGAGAAAGAGGATCTGACTGTGGTAACTGTATTGTAAGATTTAACTTTGTGCTGTGCAAGGGCTGACAGTGATGGACAGGTGGCTTCCAGATGGAGTTAACATGGGAAGAATAACATGAAGATCTGAGGGGAGGGGAAGGGTGCCTTAGGCAAGGCTGGAAGGTGGAGAACACAGCAGTAGAGTCAAACACTTTGCATATTTAACTCAGACTCCCTTTGCGTTTGCAGCCTCAGGCTTATCCTTAGCAATAAATTTTCTGATTTTCTGGGGCTCTCTCCAGAATAAGACAGACCCCAGGGTTCTGTATTATTGTATACATATATAAAATATTTTATATATACATATATATATATAAAAGAATGATTTTCACAAACACTTCACCTTTCTCAAGGGAGAAAACTGCTTATTTATCTCTTCCTGAAACTTCACCTTTTGTTCTTTGGTTGAGTTTGTTGTTTTTGAGCGGGTTTTTCTTCCTCTCTTCCTCATTCCTCTGGTTCATGTCTAACCTCCCTCATCTCTCTTGGTGGGAATTCCTGTTAAAATGCTGGCAGTCTCTTTGATGAGCTGAGCCTCACAGACAAAGTAAAACCCAGGAAGGGTACCTGAGTCTTTGGCTGTCTGAACACCTTACCACAACCTGTCAGTCAAGTGTTTCTGTGCACCGATCATTGGTTTTCTCCTCTTAAAACTCTTGGACTCCCTTGGAGGACCAGGGAGGAAGGAAACCTGGGAGAATCAATCTACACCTCTGGGATCCAGGACAAGGCCTCACATTACTCTTTGGACTTCCCTGGACCAGCTTAGAGCATTCTATTTTAGCTCAAGTGCCTCCACATTTCCACCTAAGAAGTTACACTTCTGTCTAACAACCAAATAAAACAATGAGAGCCCTCATCCTGCCCTGAGCCTCAGGTTAATTGTCCCGCCACTCTTCTGAGAATTTCCGGTTAGGAGGATTCTTGCATTCCATACACTGTTCCCCATCATCTCTACTTCAAGCTTCTCCTCTGAGGACTGTCATGTTTGTCTGCCCTTTCACCCTTCCTGGAACCTGCTGTCCTATTCTGCATGGACAAGACCCTTTTCCCTATGTCCCAGGTCACCACATTCACAGTGTTGATGTGGGGAGCAGACTCATTGCAAGTATAAGAAGTAATTATCAAATTGAAAGGAAAACCATTTAAAATTGAGTGTCAGACCTCTCACATAACATTACCTGTCCATTCTCAGTCCAGTTTCCCTTCCTGGCTGTCTCTCTTCTTAGGCCCCATTCTCCCACAATCGCTGTAGCCTCTTTTCTTGTTGGTCTTCTTTTCCCTTTCGCACTTTTCTGATGACACAGGCCTTTAAATACTTCCTTGAGACCACCAGGAAAATATAGAATTCCTATTAGTTTATTTTAAAAGATCAATTCAGCTCCCTCTGCCTCAATCATCATTTCCTGAACCTTGTTTCTATAACTAAAATGCCGTAAGTGACATGCTCAAAAGAAAATTGTCCACCCGAGGTTTCCAACTTCAGCAACATCCTAGGTGTTAGAAATTTTTTAAACAACTTCAAAGATTTCAGTTCAAATTTTCTTAGTTTCTAGGTTAAAGTACCTGAATTTTCCTCTCCCACCAGTTAGAAACAGAGCAGTTAAGATTTCACCTCTCCCTTTCCTGGGCAAATCTCAAAGGCTGAGGCTCATGCTGTCTCCTCTTTCATAGATAAAAGTACTTTTTCAAGACATGGTGTCTTAGAAAGAAATAGGGTCTCCTGCAGCTCAGTTTAAGGATTGGCCATATTAGAGGATGCAAAAAAATTTCTTCCCTCCTCCACTATTCCCTCTGGAAAAATAGTCCACGTCTGCTTTATAGAGCCAATACAGAAAGGAAGCAAAATTTTGCCACACACAAAAGAATGTTCCAGAGATCTGAAACAATACTAATTTTGAGATGTATGATATTTACATATGAGAGATTAAGTTCTATTTCTCATGTTCCTTGTGAAAGACCCTCATTTGCTCCCCTATTCTATGCCAGAAGTCCAATTCTCAGAACAGCCCTTGGAATTGGGGTTATTATTCTCACCTAACAAGCACTATAACTGAGGCCCACCGTGATTAAGAATTTTGCCTAATTTGGGTGTAAATCTCCCTGGCAACATGGGACAGAAATTCCGGGATGAGCTGGGACCCAGCATCAAGGGATTGAAAAAGCCTTCGTGACCAAAACAGGGGAGAGAGAAATGAGAAAAAATGAAGTGTTGGTGGCTGAGAGGTTTCAAACAGGGTCAAGAGGTTATCCGGGAGCTTATTCTTATGGATTATATAGATATCCCTTTTCAGTTTATGGTATATTTGAGTGGCTAAAGAGAAGTACCTAAAATTGTAGAGCTGTGTTCCAGTAGCCTTGTTTCTTGAAGATGAATGTATAATGATATAGCTTTTACAATGTGACTGTGTGATTGTGAAAACCTTGAGTCTGATGCTCCCTTTATCTAGGGTATAGACAGAAGAGTTAAAAATGTGGATTAAAAAATAAACAAATAATAGGAGGAACAAAGGTTAAAATTAATTGGGTAGATGGAAATACTAGTGGTCAATGAGAAGGAGGGGTTGGGGTAAGGTATGTATTAGTTTTTACTTTTTTCTTTTTATTTCTTTTTCTGGAGTGATGCAAATGTTCTTAAAAAGATCATGGTGATGAATCCACAACTATATGATGATATTGTGAGCCATTAATTGTACACTATGTATGGAGTGTTTGTATGTTAAGAATGTTTGTGTTTGTTGTCTTTATCAATAAAAAATATTTTAAAAATAAAAAATAAATCAAGTTAAAAAAAAAGAATTTTGCCTAATTTAATACAAATAAGTGCCAGAAGATTGACTAAAACTTTACTCTTCAAGCTCCAAGTCCCTGGCAATTTCTTCCTTCCCCAAATACAGAAAAAAGAAAGAAAGGAGCCCTAATGGAAATTTACTTCTTAACATTTGCCTCTTTCCCTAAGTCTTCCAAAAACTACATCATCTGAGGTGATGTAGGAAGCAGTGGGAAAAACTGAACAACAAAGAGGCAGGTTTCCAAGCCAGGAGAGAAGGTGTAAAGCAATGCAACAATAACCATGTTGACCTATGTTTACTAGGTATATTTGCAGTCTGTTATTCGTAAAAGTGTTTGGAGTAATTATTAATTATTCTTTGCAGAAATCCATTTATACTGATCTGTTCCTCTGGAGTAGGGAAAACAGGTATTTAAAAAAAAATCACAAAATCCTGAAAATTATTATCTTGAGGAATCCTATGAAGGAAGGGCAGGATTTGCAGCCCAGCTACGTAGCCATAAGTGCGAAGAACTGTTAGGTATTTCTCTTGGCCAAAGGACATCATGAAAATATTACTAAAACACAAAGCACCATGACCTGAGAAAGTTTTAGAGTCTTTAAATTAGCCCATCATAGAACTGAGAAAGGAGGCCAATAAAAGTTAAGTTATCTGCCCAAGGTGGTAAAGCTGGAATGTGAGTCCGGATGTACCCAATTCCAAAGTCCTTATTCTTTATACTGCCTGATGTTGCCTCCTGCCTATCAGACAACAAACCAGGCTCTGTGAACATAAAACAGGGTCACACGTAGGCACTGCCTCAAGGAATGCATAAATGTAAAGTCTGTTGTAGATGTTACACTAACATTTACAGAAACATGTTACTCACCCACATTATTTATATGCTACCAGGAACTTTAGTTCTGTTTCCCCAAATGATGTTCTCTGTTTAGCTCATAAGCATACACCAAATTAATGTCTCTAAGGAAAAAGACTGTCCCCTTTCTCAAATAACTCTGCTTGTAATGTATGGAGATACGACTTCAGTTCTGAACAGTGTGTGGCATGGGGGTGGGGGAAGTTCAGTCAACAAAGGGGATCCTGTAAAAAGAGAACTGACGGGGTTCATATTAAGCAAGGGAAACTCTTCTGACTTCACAAGTCCCTTGGGAAATTCTCAGACTAGAATGACTAGGATAAAATGTGATGTTAGAATCACTTCCAAGGTACATATTAAACATCAGAAAAAATTTTCTTCACCACAAATGAATGCTACTTCTTCAAAACAAAGAAGTAGGCAAAAGAAAATCCTGATAGCAAAACAAGGGCAAATTATCAAAAACCATCAGCTATTAAACTTATGGGAAGGTAGGGAATTTTCATGTATATCTCTGTATCCTCCAAGGCCTTCATCTCTGCCGGTGCTAATAATAATGAGTGTGTTGGATTGAACCGACGTGTTCCATTCTAAACTAGCTACTAGAGTGAATTTGGAAAATCTCCCATGTGCTAAAACAAAACCTCTAAACCTTTTCGAAAACCAACCACCATTATTGGGTTAATCTTATGGTAAATAAATTATAACTCACTAAAGTTGTTTAGAAAACAATATCTACCAGGCTCACTTGAATATTGCACAGGTAGTAATTAAAAATTCTCTCCTCATCTTGTAGAAAATTACTTATATTACATTTCACATTTTTTTACTCACTTTAAAAATTTCTCCAAAATACATAGCACATGTATTCATACACATGCTTGTATAAACTTTACTGAATAATTAAAAGCATAGATTTTGGTGTCAGACTGGGTTTAAAACTTGGCTACCAAGTCACTACAAACCTTTGTGCCTCACTTTCCTCATTTAAAATGAAAATAATAATAATAATAATAGCTATTTCTTACTCTGTGTTAAGGATTGATCTAATAATCTTACACATTGTGGTGGTTTGAAGCTGTTATGTACCCCCAGAAAAGGCCATGTTCTTTTTAACCATTCCTGAGAATATAGACCTATGTAGGTGAGACCTTTTGATAAGGTTATTTCAATTGAGATGTAACCCACCTCCTTCAAACTGGGTCTTAATTTCCTTACTGGATTCCTTTATATGAGCATAAAGGACAGATAGAAAAAAGCCAGAGAGCTCAGAAAAGCCCCAGAGAGGCTGAGAGAAGGCCCACAAAGCTCAGAGAGGAAGCCACTAGAACCAGAAACTGAGAGCAATGAAACCTGGGAGCAAAAGACCAGCAGATGCTGGCCACGTGCTTTCCACGTGACAGAGGTGTCCCAGGTGGTAGCAGCCTGTCTTCAGAGTCCAGGTATCATCCTGTTGATGCCTTAATTGGAACATTTCCACAGCCTAAGAACTGTAAATTGTAAGTTAATAAATCCTCATTGTAAAAGCCAACCCATTTCTAGTATATTGCATTTCATCAGCTTCAGCAAATAGAAACATGTATATATGTCAAGTAATCCTTACAACAACCTATGATTTAGGTACAACTTTTATTTTCATTTTACAGATAAGGAAACTGAGGCAGAGAGGATTAAAATAATTTGTTTAAGGCACAGTTACACATCCAGTCCTCTTTTAAGTTGAAATTTATAGTTTTTGGAATATTAAGAAAAAGACCAAAAGGAGGGGAAGAAATGTAATAAAATAAGGTATCAGTGGCTAAGACGGTTCAACAGCGTGGAGAGGATATTCTGGAGACTACTCTTAGGCAAGCTTCAGCTAGATATTGCTAATTACCACAGTTTGCCAACCCCCAACCAAAATCATTCCTATTAACCCTAAATAATACTCAGGGCTCTATCTGAGATTCTACAAAAGTTTCACACACTATTTACCTTTCAGAAACCTAAAACCTTCAGGTGATTCCTAGGCCAGATAAATCCTGAAACCCAGAGGAGGCCAGTCTCTCCAAGAACACTGACTAGTTCCATCACCCTAAACCATATTGTTGACACCCTTTTCAACATGAAAAAAGTTAGAATAAGCGTAACCCAAATATCCCTAAAGACTGGGATAAGGATCAAAGGAGAAGGAAGAGTTACGATAGAGAAGTTAAAGTTTAACAAATGAATATGACTGCTGAATCATGATATTGATATTACTTTTTAGTCTCCAGTATCCTGAAATTGTGGAACTGTAACCCATACCAAACTTTGAAATCTATTCTATAACTCCCTGTTAAAATGTACTTTGAAATTTATTGCTTTTGTATGTATGTATGCTTTTTGTATGCATGTTACACTTCACAATTTTAAAAAAGTTTACTGAGGGTTAAAAAAAAAGAATCTCTTTAGTAGCTATCCTTTGTAGACTGAGGCTTACAGTAAGAAAGACTGCTCTGAAACTACACTCCCTAGTATCAATGAGGTTGATAGGTTTCTGGAAAGCAGAAGCCAGGTCATGGTATTTAACTGTCAGAGGCAGACTGGACATAACTGCTGCACCAGCCAGGAAAGATGGCCTGGGGTCTCTAACTCACAGTCAAGGGTCTCTAACTCACAGGGATCTGTGGTAAAGGCAGTAGACCATGGTATCCCAAGGGACATCTAGAAGATCAAGAGTGAACAGAGAGCTGATGTTAACTACATAAATGAGAAATCATGATCTCTCACCCAGTTTCCAGACTGGGTCCTTTTCAGACCCAGGGTCCATCAACTGAAAGAAAGACCTTTGAGAAAGAGCCCTGTAATAACACAGCAAGTAGATATAGTAGTGATTCCACCAACCCTTTCCCAGAGGATAATTTGCCTGATTACTATACAAGAGAAAGAAGAATATACAGATATTTCAAAGGCTATTACATAAAGAAACTGAACGGACATTGATAACCAGGAGACACTAAATGCCATCAAATCCCTTCTCCATTATAATATGTATCCTCTCTCAGGTAAATGACAGATTATTGCATCTTTGTGTGTGTGTGTGTGTATATGAGTATATATGTTAATTTCCTTAATTTATTTTTTTATAAAAAGCAGACATAAAGTACAATTACATTACTAAATAGATGAACAAAATTTTAAAAAAGAAAAATCAAGGGGGCATGATTTCTGTCCAAAGGCAACAGCTGATCAAATGTTATGATTATCTGAACCATGCAATTCATAACATATTACAATTCCAAATAGAATTCACTATTATGGAAAGTATAATATTTAGCACTGTTATACAGTGCTTATCTTCAAAGTGCTTTACAAATCACCTCTAGATCATCAAAGCATAGAGACACCCAAGCCTTACTCCAGGGAAGGAGAGGTAAGTCAGTATCAGTATTAAAACAGACTGAGAAACTCCAGGGTAATCTGCTCTAAACTGGATTTTAAGCATGACTTGGGTTATAAGGTGATCTAATTTCTGAGTTTCCTCCTTTTACAACCAGAACCCTGTAGGAAGAGCTTAGCAGCAGCAGCAACATAACTTAAACTGAGGTCTAAGTTTAAGACTTGGAATGCTTCCTGTTAAGGGCCCACACACAAACCAGTGGAGAGGAGACCCTTCAGAGCCACAAGCTACTGCATCTTGCAGCTCCTAACCCTAAGAAATAAAAACAGCACTTAGTTTGTGTCTTTAGATGTTACTGATAGAAGGTACCATTCTGATTGATTTATTGGGTGACTTGGAAGGTGGCCAGGTTTAAATGGGGCTCAGGTGTAGGAGATTCATTGCAGGTAAGAGTCGCAGTGCAGATTCTCAGGATCCTGGAGGTAAAATATGCTTTTTGTAGCAGAGAACTATTTCCTGTTTGAGAAGCAGCCCCTGGCATGCTACCCAGCTTTAGTCAAGATTGTGTCTGAGCACAAAACACCACACAGCTATTGTAACCAGAGCTGGATATCATTAGTCCTATAAAATTTATAATGGTGGGTGTAGATAGCAGCAATCCTTCCTATAATGGGGAGGGTACATTCAGGATCAGATCCAAGCTGGACCAGATAACACAAGCAAGTTGAACAGATGGCCCCAAGCCTGCACACCTCTTATGTCCCCACTTAAAGCCTTGTGAGAGTTTCTCTATAGCCAACAATTAAGGAAGAAAAATTATTCCTGGTTGACCATAAACAGACTGTTGCTGCACTATAGCCTTACATAGGGGTGACTCCGAAAGGCAGTAATGAGGTGTAATGCTTCCAATAGGCAGAGCACTGAGGAATATATTTGATGTTGATATTGGTGATGCAATGACAGATTATTGCATCTTTGTGTGTGTGTGTATGAGTGTATATGTTAATTTCTTTAATTTATTTTTTTATAAAAAGCAGATGGGCAGTAATACACTTGGTCCAGAGGGACAGATGATCCTAGGTAACAATATATTCCTTAAATGAGAATATATCTTAGGCAAGAATAGATTTCTGCGTAATCACAAATGGTTTGATTAGTAGCAAAATTAGAAGACCAGAGACAAAAAGGTCTGGGGAAGTAGCAGCTGAATGAACTTACAGAAGAAAACAAAAAATATGCAGATCTTTGCATCTCATATCAATGCCCAAAAAAGAATATCTACAGAGGGGAAGAACTAAAAGCATGGGTGAATGGGATGATACAACCAGTGGAGATCATGTTGCCTCTGTTTTCAGCCACCCCTGAACACAATGGGCCCACTATGGCATGTCCACAGTAATTGGCATGGAGACCATGTGTGAACCCAACTTTGGCTGATTGGTCACTGCTGCTGCTCGAGTTCTTACTAGACAACATTAAAGACTGACACTGAGCCCTAAATATGGTACCCTTTCTCAAGGAGACAAACCACTTGATGACAAGTTAATCAAATTATACCCCTTCTACCCTGAAGAGGGCAGCAATTCGTGCTTATTAGGACATATATTACAAGTATGGGTCTGCTTTCATTGCACTTCAGTGCATCAGCCAGCATCATGGAGCTGTGTTTAAATATTCCTCCTCTGTATTTCATAATACCTTGGCAAACACCTTTACCACTGCACAGACCACATTGCATTATAATTATCTTTTTTCGGTTTCAACCAAAGCTGCCAGCTTCTTGAGGGCAGATTCTAGGTCTTATTCTTCACGAGTTCCTTAGTCCTGGTACAGGGCCAGACTACATTGCATGTACTTTATAAATATTTAATGAGTACATGAATAAATAAAAAGCTCTTGAGAACAACCAAATGAGAAATACTAAGAGCTAGACTAGGGCAGAGGCAGTGAGTTTGGAGAATCCTCTGTCCTTTGTCTCCCAGTGTTGTCACTTTTGTAAGCACTACACAAAGATTAGGAAGCCTTTCATAACCATACTGGGCTCAAGGTAAGAGAAGATAGCAATTCAGTTGGTGAGACCATTTTATGTTCTATTTATTATTAATAACCATTGTTATTCCAAGGACATAAAACCCTAATATTAGAAATCTCTATAGTCCTGGCACCTAGCACAGTGTCTAGCAAGACAAACACTCAATATATGTTTGTAGAGTGAATTAATTAATAAATGAAATGTAGCATGCAATGCTGGAAGGAGTATGTGCTTAACAAGAAGGTAGGCTTGGATTAAAATCCAAATTATTGGCTATGTAACTTTGGACATAAGATAGAGATAATAATATCTACCTGTATTATGTAGGACTCACGTAATTGAAAATGTCAGGAAACCAACCCAAAGTAGCCCAATCAAAATCAAACAAACCAAGAAAAAATTAATTATTAGCTTGTATAATTGGGAAATTCCAGGTAGTGCACTGCCTTCAGGTCTAGTTGAATCCAGGAATTCAAATGATATGACTGGAAATCTGAAGACCTCTGCTTGGCTTTATTCTCAGACACATATTCTCCAGGAGGTAGGAAAATGGCTACTAGATGTCCAAGATTGTGTGGCCCTTATAACTCATGTTTCAAAAAAAAGAACAAGATCTTCTTCCAGCCATTGTCTATATCAGCCCCATCAGACCCAGAAAAGGCTTCATGTTGGTTTTCTAGAGTCACCTGCCCATTCCTGGACTATTCACTGCATCCAAACCCAGGGAGAGGTGTGCGGGAAGCAGCAAGAGTGTGTGAAAAATTGCTTGAGTCAGCGATGGTCAATTCAGAAGAGGAAAAATTGCCAGGCAGACAAAAGAATCACATAATACACTATAATACCTTTCCGGGTTGATGTGATGATTAAATGAAAAAATCACAGGTAAAGCACTTAGTAAATAGTAATAGGCACTTAACAAGTAATAGCTACTATTAATAATGAAGTTTTAAAGGGAATGGGGGTCAATGTAATTACACATTGAATTAAATTCAGGATTACACATTCAGTTAGAATTGTATTCTTTTCAAATGCCAAATAACATCATTATTTCTTTTTAAATGTTGAATTTTGTGAGTCATGCTGCACCAGTTGAAAGAACAATAAATTACAGTAGTATAACTGAAAACTACGGATGAGGACCTCATAATGGCAAACTCTCAAAATTTAGAATTAGGTCATTAGTATGACTTATGAAAATAGTCACTGAGAAACCTGATACCATTATCAAACTGGATCTTAAAGTTAGTGTTCCTTGCTTATTTACTTGTTGATTAAAAACAAGAAGACTATGTGCAATATGGTATCCTGGATTGGATCCTGGTACAGGAAAAGAACATTAGTGCGAACATGGGTGGAATCCAAATAAAGAGAGTAATTAATAGTAATGTACTATTACTTATGTTAACTCACTAATTGCTTATTTTTAACTTATCAATAATTATTATACTAATCCTTGTTAATTTCTTCATTTTGCTAAATGTATCAAGTTATGTAAAATGGTAACATTAAGAGAAGAAGGGTAAAGGGTATTTGGGAACTCTATATTGTACCTTTGGAAGTCTTCTGTAATTCTAAAATTATTTCAAAATGAAAAGTTCAAAATGCCCTTTTAAAAAAGGGCAAATATCAAAAGATTATTTATCATGTTAACAAACTTTTAAGGATGTCCTCTGGTATCAGAGCACAGAACTAAGTATTTGTTGAAGGAGCTGCAAAAAAGACAAGTCCCTGCTCTCAAGGAGCTTATGCTCCTACTGAGACAGAAAATAACCTTGAAATAACTTATGAGGCAATATTTCATGCCTTGATAGAGTCAGTGATATGCAGTGATTAACAGCACAGATTGCCTGTATCTGCCACTTCATAGCTATATTAGGCAAGTAAATTAAACTCTGTGTAAATGATACAGCAATTTATAATCTTGAACTCTGTTGTAATTCTAGATGTGACTCCGGCCCCTCACAAACATATCGCATTAATGGTGGGTCAACAGAATGAGAGTTCCACTGAAAGAGCTACCTAAAATGAGGAAGCAAAATGACAAAACACTAAGGGAATTTGGGAAAAGATTTGATGACTTCAGATGACAAGAAGGAAAAAAAAAAGCAAAGGAAACTTCTGACCAAGTATGATGGTTAATTTTATGTGTCCTTTTGGCTAGATGATGGTGTCCAACACTGGCCTAGATATTGCTGTGGAGTTACTGCGTAGGTGGGATTATCATCTACAATCAATTGACCTTAAGTAAAGAAGATTGCCCTCCGTAATGTGAATGGGTCTCATCCAATCAGTTGGAGGCCTTAAAAGCAAAGTAGTGAGATCTCCAGAGAGAAGAAACCTGGTCTAAAGACTAACCCCTCTGCTCTTCCCTGAGATTCCAGCCTATGGACCTCCTCTACAGATTTTGGATTCAGACTTCTATATCACTCTTACCAGAATTTCTAACCTTTGGTTAACATAGGGATTTGGACTTGCCAGCCCCAACAATCCCATGAGCCAACTCCTTAAAATAAATCTCAAAATTTGCACCCTCAAAGTGAGTGGGGGTTGGGAGAAGGGGACATGGAAGAGACAAGGTAGCAGCAGAGTGAAAAGGTTCAGAAGCTAGACTCAGAAATCAGATTGCCTGGGTTTAAATCCTGGCTCCAACATTTAGTAACTGATGAGATCTTGGGCAAGTTACTAAACTTCTCTGTATCTCAGTTTCTTAATCTGTAAAATGGGATTAACAATGCTAATAAAATTGGAAAGATTAAGTTCACATAAAGCATTAGAACTGTACCTCAAAAAATGTTAGTTGTCTTTAGTACTGAAAAGTCAGTTTATTAATCCCTTTATTGTCTTTTCTGTCTAAAGATTTAGTAAGGAAAGAATTTTTATTGAACAAATACATATTATTAATTAAAATGTAAAATTTCATGAGTCATTCCAAATGAAACATAAGATATAAAGGAAATTTCCCACCTATGGTGAACTACTTTGGACCACAACCTTTGAACCCCCAAGAGTACCTGAGTAGAAAAGTTTGAGAAGCACAGTTATAGTAAATTAAGGAACTAGTGATAAGACCTTTTTCAGGTGATAAGGACCCAGACTAATACCATCCCTAGGCAAGACAAAGTAGGTAACATATGAATGGAGATGGGTGGGGAATTGGAATGGCTCCCTTCCCTCCTAAATGACCCTCACTTATTTATTGATGCCAGATGTTTCTTGAAAAGTAGATGATTGTTCTCAGTTACAGACACAGAATCAAAATGCAAGGGCCCTTAGGAACATCCATAGAGGATTAAGATCACACTGAAATGTATGGATGACATTCAAACCCTAAGATTTGGTGAAAGAAGAGCCTGCATCGGGAATCTCAGAAGACAGAAGAGGTGGAAGAGCCTAAAGGAAAGGGAAACCCCTGGCTGATCCTGGAAGCGGCTTCAATGTGAACCCAGATTTAAACCAGCAAGATCCTTAGCCAGAACCACCTCTAGCAAACCACAGATTTGGCCTCATAAGAATTAGAGGGTGTGGTCCAGCCTCACCCAGGCCCTGCTCTCTGGGAAAAGTAGCCAGAGGAAAGCTGATTCAGAGAGGTAGGTGTCCCCATCTAGTGCATCTAACGTCTCAATGTACTTGGCTTTCTTTCATAACTATTGTTGGCTTTAACTCTGCAGACTGCTTGAAGATGTTTGTATAAATAACATTACAAAAAGAAAATCCCAATAATCATTCTGGTTCCTGGCTCTAAGCATCATTCTAATTAACTTTCCATGTCAATCTAAACATAAGAGAACAGGAGATGGAGCAGGACAAAAAGCACTCCCGAAGTTTTTGTTTAGAAAAATAAGTTGATAAGCTCCTTGGCAATAGAAAGGGAGGCCCTGGGAGCTTGGACTGTAAAGAAACAGCCTGGAAATTACCAAAGGGTTCCCAATTTTTAAAAAATGAATGAAAGTTTAGGGATAGAGTCAAGTAGAAATAGGAAAAGTCAAGCAGCAGGGAAGAAGGCAGAGGATTAATTGGTGTGAGCTACTTTTTCTAAGAACAGAGAAGCTTAATATTAAATTTTAAATTATTTACAGTATGGTGCTGAAATGTATCTCTCCTC
Source organism: Tamandua tetradactyla (assembly GCF_023851605.1). Taxonomy (NCBI): domain Eukaryota; kingdom Metazoa; phylum Chordata; class Mammalia; order Pilosa; family Myrmecophagidae; genus Tamandua; species Tamandua tetradactyla. The sequence goes on from NC_135334.1 coordinate 40,306,527, forward strand.
CCATTTCCCCCTATCTCCAGTAAAATCTATTACACAGAGCTGTTATTTTTATGAGTCCATACTGAGGAGGCCAAGCATAAACTTTATATCCTACTTTGGGTTTTGGGGTGGGGTAAAGATAATCACTTCAATTGTAACAAATGTTCCACACCAAAGCAAGGTGTTAATAATAGGGTGATATATGGGAATCCTGAATTTTATACATGATCATTCTGTAAACCCACAGCTTCTTTAATAAAAAAAAAAAACTCACTTCTCCTACTTTCTGTGGTATAACTTGTAAAAAATGCCCCGATGGAAAAAAAATAATGTTTGGCCACATTTAAAAGCTTCCCTGCTTTTCCTCTTGCAAGCAGGGGAGGTGGGCTTTGTTAAGCAATGTTCAGGTTAGCATTTAAGGGGAAAGGAAGGGATAGACAGCAAAGAAGAGCAAGAGTTTTGTTTTTGCTCTCTCTTTTTGGTGGTGGAGAAAGCAAGATTGCAGTAGAATGAAACCTGAGCAGAGGCTGTATCACACAGACCATGCTCTCTCTCACTTCTTTCCCTCTGTGTGCTCCTTCCTCACTCAGTTCCCATCTCTGGAACTTTCCATCAGCTGGTGCATGGACCTCAGAACAGATGTGACTGCACTGAAAGGCAATTTAGTTGTAGCCACTCATGCTTCCTTGGAACAGGTTTAGAGTTCCCTTGTCTAGTCGTCTCTCACCGAGACCCAGTGGGAGGGCTGCTCACAGATTTAACTGCATCCACTAAGGTTTGCCACTGCCTTCCTTTCCTCTTTGTAAACCCATTTTTCCCTGAATGTGAAATGTTCCCATGCACTTAAATTTAAAGATGTACCACTTGTCCTAACATCTGACACACCCTATTTCAATCTTTGCGACTCTTTCTTCTGAAGATGTGTTCTACTGCTCATACTGTACACCCGAAGATTTTATTGATAAAGGCAACAAATGATTTCTTTGTTTAAAAAGTCGATAAGCTCTATGATAAGGAGACTTTTTTGGTGGTTATTATAAAACATCACATTGTAATACTCAAAGGCGTCACTTCCTTGTGTCTCAGAAAACACTGGTGTTACCAATAAAAGTACTGGAACAAAATCATTTAGGCTTAACTGTCCACACATCATGCTAGGTTCACGTGAAAGAAAAAGAACATTACAACACATGAAAACTCCTAGTGTGATAATGAGGACAACAACAATAGGAGCTAGGACTGACTAAGCCCTTACTGTGCTCCAAAACCAGTGCTAAGACTTTCAGACATGTTTCTTATTTAATCCTCCCCCGCAAATGAAGAGAAAGATAATATCCTCATATTTCAGATAAAGAATCCAAAGCTCTGAGAGGTTACATATTTTGCCACTATGACACAGAAGGAACTTGAGCAGATCTGAAGACTCCCCTTTGATGCGGTAACAAGTCAATCTTAGAAGAATACCAACGCAATCACACTGAAGCAGGGGAGAATTAAAGGTATAAAAAGGAAAAAGCTATCAAAAACAAAGCATGGTTTTCCTTCTTTAGAAGTCACTCACAAATCTATATCTAGATCCCTCTCCTGAGCTCTAGAACTGAATATCCAGCTGAAAACTTAAATTCAATAAGTTCGAAATTTATGTCACTGTTTAATCACAACCAAGTCTGTGTTCCCTTCGAAAAAGCAACTCCTTCCTTCTCCTATAAACCTTGTCTCAATGATAGTATCTCTACCATCTACACGTCCCTCAAGCTTAACTCCTCTTTGATTCTTTCTCACTCCAGCAGCTAATCAGTCCCCAAGTTTTCATTTTTTAATCAATTCTACCTTTTATATTTATCTCGAATTTCCTTTCTCTTTTCCATTCCTATAGTCACAGTTTTAGTTTAAGGCCTCATCCTCCATTTCCCACCTAGATTATTATAAAGGCTTTTTAATTGATCTGTTTGCCTATCTAAAATCCCTCTGCAGAGGGCCATCTCTCCTTCCACAATCCATCTTCAGAGCAACTAGCAGCATTTTTTCTTACATTACAAATCTGATTATGCTACTTTCTTCCTTTAAACATTCACTGAGGTCCTTTAAAACAAAGTCCTAACTCCCTGACATGCAAGACTGACCCTTCAGAACTTGGCCGCAACCCATTTTTACAGTCACACAGGACGGCTCAGTCTTCTTCCATGTTCTCCTTTTCTTCCTACCTTCTCTTCCTAGAATGTCCTTTCCCAAGGAAATGCAGCTGAAATGCTGACTCTGTCCCCAATTCCCATAAGATGGACAGCTGCTTCCTTCTCTTGACTACAGGAACATTGTACATCAAAGCATTTGTCACATTATTTTGCGATTATTTATCTCCCTATATGCCCATTCAAAAACTCAAGCTTCTAAAGGCAGGGACTGGATCTTGATCCCACTGGATCATTTTTTCACTAATTACAATTTAGATAAGCAAGAGAAGATTTTTTTCTCCCTAACCTAAAGTGAATATTCAAGGGAGTTACTCAAGTTAATTAAAGCATTTGCAATTTGTAATGCTCTTTGAATTACTAAAAAAATCAGAAATATAAAAATAAATAAAATCTAGAGAATGCCTTCGGATTTTAATTCAATACAAAGGATAATGAAACACTGCATGCAACTGATCCAATAAAGATCCATAAATATTATTTTTTTCATAAACATTTATTGTGCATATATTATATGTCAGATGCTAACTCAGGAGCACCAAGTCCTCAAGTTGAGTTGAACTCTTCAAAATGTGTCTTTAAAGAGAGCAAATTTAATTAAATTATCTGGAAATGTTGCTTTTGCTGACACACAAGTGCCAAATCTGTAGTTTTTAAGAAACATCTGAATAATTAAATATTTCAGTTCTAGATTATTTGCAGTGTTTCTCATGATGTATTATAGTCAAAAATCATGGTGCTCCCTCAAGAAATATAAAATTTGATGACAGAGACAACCTATTACAGACTAATAGGCACTGTGGTGTGGTGGAAGAACACTGGACTGGCAGTCATGCTGCTATTAACTAGCTGAATGACCTTGGGGAAATGAATCAGTCTTGGTTTCAATTCCATCTTTAGTAAATGAAGTACCTGGGCTAGAATCTCTAGATCAAGGTCCTTAATTGTTATATATAAAATAATCCTTATGTGTTTAGAGCTCCAACCCAGGCCCCACCTATGATCTTATACCCAAGGCTGGTAGCAGCTTGAGTGAGACTGATTGGAAAAAAAGGATTATATGAAGTGATTTTCAAATTGAAGGTCCGACTTTGGGAAAACCAGTTACTACAGAACGTGAAGCCTGATAGGTAAGACAGATGAATGGGTAAGTCCATGCTTGAAGGTTTGTGTGTCTCCCCCTGTTTTGGTTTGCTAATGCTGCTGGAATGTAACATACCAGAAATGGGTTGGCATTTATGATGGGAAATGATTAACTTATAACTTTCAATGAAAATGTCCAAATTAAAGCATCAACAGGATGATACCTGGACTCTGAAGAACAGATGCCAGCATCTGGGACACCTCTGTCACATGGGAAGGCACCTGGCCAGTGTCTGCTGGTCCTTCGCTCTTGGGTATTGTTGCCTCCAGCTTCTGGTTCCAGTGACTTCTTCTATGTGTCCTGTGGGTCCTCTCAGCATCTCTGGAGCTTTTCTCTCTAAGTTCTTGGGGGTTTTCCTGTCTTTTATCCTCTCATAAAGGACTCCTGTAAAAGAACTAAGATCCACAGTGAATGGGCTGGGTCACATCTCAGTTGAAATAACCTAATCAAAAGGTCCCAGCCACAATAGGTCTGTATTCACAAGAACAGATTAAAAGGACATGGCCTAAAAAAAAAAAAAATACATTCCAGTTCCAGTAGCCTTGATTCTTGAAGATGATTGTATGACTATATAGCTTTTTCAATGTGACTGTGTGATTGTGAAAACCTTGTGTCCAGGGCAGGCCACGGTGGCTCAGCAGGCAAGAATGCTTGCCTGCCATGTCAGAGGACCTGGGTTCGATTCCTGGTGCCTGCCCATGTAAAAAAAAAAAAAAAAACCTTGTGTCTGAATCTCCTTTTATCCAGGGTATGGACCGATGAGTAAAAAACAAGGAAAAATAAATAAATAAATAATGGTGGAGATAAAGGGTAAGGAAAAATTGTGTAGATTGAAATACTAGTGGTCAATGAGATTAAGGGGTATGGGGTATGAGTTTTTTTCTTTTTATTTCTTTTTCCAGAGTGATACAAATGTTCTAAAAATGATCATGGTGATGAATACACAACTATGTGATGATATTGTGAGCCAATGACTGTACCCTATGGATGGACTGTATGTGTGCGAAGATTTCTCAATAAAAATATTTTTTCTTAAAAACACGCACTTTTCTAGGATACATAACAGCTTCAAACCACTACCTTCCACCCTCTGTAGCCCAAAAAGACATATTCTTTCCATATGCAAAATACACTCATTCCATTACAATTTCACAAAGCCTTAAATCACCTCAGTAACATTAAGTACAAAGGCACAACAAAATTACAGATGTGGTCTGTCCTAAGGCAAAATTCTCCTCTGGCTTTGGACCTGTGAAAATCATAACAAGTTGTCTTCTTCCAATATACAAAGGGGGAACAATCATAGAGTCAATGTTCCCATTTCAATAGGCAGAAATTGGAAAGGAAATAGGGGTCAACAGACCAAAGAGTTCCAAAAACATGCAGGGCATACTTCATAAGATTTTAAGGTCTGAGAGTCATTTATAGAATGACATTTTATCCTCAGGGCTTGAGAGAACAGCAGTCCCACCCTTTCCAAGGGCTTACGCAGTGTCCCTGCTCTCTCTTAAACACTGGGGTGAGGGTTCCAACATCTCCAAGCATTAGGGAGACCACCTCGTTCTCAGCCCCACTTTCCTCAAGGATGTGAGTGGCAGCTAGATTCTCTGCCATCTGCGGGGCACACTTTCAACCCCTTTAGAACAGTGGGGTAGTGGCCAGGCTCTCCCTAATCCTTGCAAAATGCACTCCACCTTCTCTGAAGGCTGGGGTGACAGCATTCTTCCTGAACATGGCAGCCAGGCCCCCCTCATTTCTCCAGGCATCTGAAAGCCCTGGAGTGGTATGCTTCCTGAATAACAGGGTGGAAAGCCCACCCTCTGCAAACTCTGGGCAACTCACCCTTTCCATATGCATAGGGGTGTCCACTCTCTTGGCCTGAGATTTCTATTCATTTTTTCAAACAGAGAAAGAGTTTATTACCAGGCACCTAGTAGGAGAGCGGATGGCTATTGGCCTATAATCTTTCTCCCTGAACTGCATTAATTCAGATAGTTTTGTATGAGAAAAAGATGGACAAGGTTTATGGTAATGAGTACAGTGGCCCCAGATGATGTAATTAGAAATTATTAAGTATAATTTCACAGATTGATTACATGCTTAGTCACAGAACGTATGTAAGAAAAATGCAGAATGAGGTATAGGTGACTTGCAGATAAAAGTCTCAGCTACTGTGCATGTCAGGCAGGCCTGTTTTGGTTAGATCCAGTCTCAGTTATCAAGATAACTATGGCCTTGGTATGGATTAGTTCTGGGCTGACCTAAGACCCTTCATTAATAAACATTAGGCTGGCCTGAGAATTCTTGGCTCCAGACCTTAGCTTCCATGGTTCTGCCTTTGAAGTTATTTTTCCTTCAATCTGTCCCTTTTCTGTCCCCTCAGTCCAGGCTGGCAGTGTTTCCATTCGTAAAGATCTTGCAAAAAGTGTATTGGTTTTGCATGCACCAGACAGAGGGCAAACCAAAAGACAGTAAGACGTTCCAAAAATCCCTTCTGGATAACTGCATTTCCAATCCTGCTTTGTACTGAGATGGCTGATTTGTTCCAGGTTTGGTTAAAATCTCACATGGGGCAGTATTCTCTGGGGACGCATTTTCTGAAAGCTCAGAATTTTTCAGACTATCAGTTTCTGGTTTCTTTGTACCCAAGAGTTAAGCTCTCAGCTTATCCTTTTCCTCTCACATTTTACTATAAATTGCAAGGAGAAGCCAGGCCACATGTTCCACACTTAATTTGGAAATCTCTTCAACTATAAATCCAAGCTCTGTAGGAGAGAGGATTAACATAAGACCTGCGGAACTACTTGGGAGTAGATGGCATTAGGGTGGTGGCGGCAGTAAGCTGCTTTATGTTCTGATTTATGTAAGACAGTCTAGGAGGAAGAGAATGTTTGTTTACCCCAAATGGTTATTTTAAGTATGAAGGAAGAACACTGAAAGATAAGAACTTTGTCCCCTCAGGAAATGCATGCATGCCTATTGTCATCCTGTGGTATATAACCAGGATCTGGTTAAGAATAAAATTGTCTGAAGTCTGTCTGAAGTAAACTCGGGCTTCAGACCCCCTGAGCCCGTCTGTGTCTTTCTTTCTTTCTTTCTTCCTTTCTTTTTTTCTCATCATTCCTTAATATACTTCGAGCTCCGTTTCAACAGGAAACAACAAAGCTCATCACTTTTAAATTCTGCCTTCCATCTGACATCAGGACTCAATTTTGCCAAATTCTCTCCCACTTTAAAACAAGGATCACCTTTCTTCCAGTTTGCAGTGATACATTCATCATTTCTGTCTAAAGCCTCATTGGAAGTACCTTTAGTATCCACATTTCTACCAACAGTCTCTTCAAAGCAATCTAGGCCTTCTCTGTCAAGCATTTCACAATTCTTCCCATTATCCATTTATAAAGCCAGTACAGCATTTTTGGTATTTGCAAATAACAGCACCTCACTATGTGGTACCAAGATCTATTTTGGTTTACTAAAGCTGCCAGAATGCAATATAACAGAAATGCGTTGGCTTTTACAATGGGAATTTATTAACTTACAAATTACAATTAAAATGTCCAAATAAAGGAATCAACAGGATGATACCTGGACTCTGAAGAAAAGGTGCCAGTATCTGGCACATGAGAAGGCACCTGGCCGGCATCTACTGGCCCTTTGCTCCCAAATTTCATTGCTTTCAGCCTCCGGTTCTAGTGGCTTCTTCCTCTCTGTGTTCTGTGGTTCCTCTCTTAGTTTCTCCAGGGCTTTTCTCTCTGAGCTCTCAGGGTTTTTTCTGACCTTTATCATCTCACAGAGGACTCCAGTAAAAGGATCAAGACTCATCTTGAATAGTCTGGGTCACATCCCAACTGAAACCACCTTATCAAAAGGTCCCAGCAACAATAGGTTTGTATCCACACAAATGACACATGGCCTCTTTCTGGGTACATAATAGCTTCAAACCAACACACACACATGCACACACACATTTAATTCAAAAGGAATTAGATACAGTATTGACCAGTGAAAAGAGAAATAATCTGATTAATAGAAGACTTATAGAAAGGAATTCTTACAGGTTCAGTCAAGGTAACTAGCAGACGAGGAGATGTAGCACAGGCTCTGAAGTGGTCACTGGCCCAAACTTAGCACGGCACTTCCATCTTCCTCCCCTGCCATCTTTGCCCTCTATAAAGAACCACAGGGACGTTTGCTATGTCCTATGTCCTGATGTGGGAGGATATTACAGTGCTTTGTAATTATTTGCTTATTTGTTTTATGCACTTCTCTATACATTTCTATAAATCTTAAAATTTTAAGATTTGACTATTCATATGCTCTACACACTTTTCTATATGTTTCTATAATTTTTTTTTAAATTTAAGATTATGGTACTATAATATTTTGCATGATGCTCTGAAGAATTTCAAATTGAAAAGGCATGCCTCCACCCACACAAAATTCACCCAGAGGGAAATTTCGTCTAAAGGACATTCATGGCAATTCTGGATCACCTGTGTACATCCCCTGAAGGGATACCATACTCTTTGAAGAAGAAACTCTGTCTCTCTTCTTCCCTGTGTAGCTCACATAACTGTTTCTCTTTGCTTCACAGGTTTTAGACTGGTTTTTGCATACTGCTCTATAATTCTGTTTCTCTGTTTATCTCTCCCCTGCTCTTTCTCCATCCCCTTCCTTCCCATCCCCATTCTTTTTATTTTCCTCATCCCTTTGTCTCCATTCCCTGTATCTATACACAAACTCCACCCCCTCCTCAGACCCCCCTTATACCCACCTACCCCCCACCCCCAGCCCCCCGCAAAGCAGTGCTCTGAGTATCACATCACACAAAAGGAACAAAAGTGAAACACACAAACCAGCCTCGACATACACTTGGTTACTTAAAAGAACAAGAGTCAATGGTACTTGTCCTAGCATTTTAGAAGAGGAAAACAGGAACCCACTAAAACTGACCAGCCAACAAACAAACAAAAATTCCACCAAGAAAGAATGTATTTTGTCTTATTTACATTTTGGTATATAAGCCATCAGTATTCGGCAAAATGATTTCTTTCTTTTTGAAAAAAAAATGTGGAGGAAAATAGAAATTTACTAGAGGTCATTGGCCCAGGGTGTTAAATTTACAGATTTTTCAAATGAGAAAAACACACAAAAAAAGCTACCTCAGGTGTTTTTTTTACCTCAGCACCTTGTTCTTGTGTTTCCCTTAGAGATTTTGTAAAACTGACAGTCGGAACATTTTTTTATTTTTTTTAATAAAAAAAGTTGGAAAAAAGAATAAGATATCAATTAACAGCCTGGAGAAGTTCAAGTGTGCAACAACTGTTCTGAATCGTCTTCCGCTAGCCAAGAACCTTACATGGTCTTCTTTTGGACAAACCTTGAAAATGTTTATTTTAAAAAAATGACAAAGAAAAACAGAGGGAGAAAATATTGGAGATGTCCGGAATTTTATTGGGTGCATGCCATTAAGGGTTTTTGTGCTAAAGGATGAACGTGAACTGGTTTATGTGAACAAACCATTGTACCATCAGACTGCAATGCCAGTTTCCTCTGCTGCAAACAATGTTCTGTGACAAAATAACAACAAAATAAACATATCCAGCTAACAAGAAAAAAAAAAAAAGGCATGCCTCACTGAAGAGCAATTTGATTCCAGCAAATAAAATGTTTTCTCACTTTATATAGCAAATAAAATGTGTTTTCTCAATTTATACAGCAAACAAGAAAAAAATATATTTTGAAAGACAAATACATTGTGTGCTTTCTGCCAATAAGGATACAATACTTCCTCATTGCCATTCATGAAAAATAACGTTCACTTTTAAAGTTCTGTAGACACTGAAATGAAAAAAAAAAAAACACTCAAATGAGTCACCTATTTCCACACTCAGGGCTGAGAAGCTGCATAAATATCTCCAGCCTCTAGCAGAAAACACTTAACCCATCATTAAGTCCGAGAACAATTGTCTCTTGACAGCAGCTATGCAGCTCATGCTACTCTGTGCTGTGTGTCTGCTGCCTGGGAGCCGGGCCCTACCGCTGCTCCAGGAGACAGCGGACATGAGTGAGCAGCACTGGAAAAAGGCTCAGGTATGTCATAACCCACTGCGCACATCGGGGCTCCAGGGTCTCGCCATCAGCCTGAGGAAGCAAGTTTGTCAATTATTTGTCCTTTATGTTAGTACTGTGATGGATTTTCTTTTTTGTAATTTTTGTGATTAAAAGGCATTACAGGCTCTAATCAAGTAGCTGTTTAAGAGCAGGTTTTAGAACCTGCCCAAACTGGGTTCAAATGCCAGCTCTTTCATGCACTATGTAAATGAACTTGAGAAGGTTATTAAAGTTCTCTGAGCTTTAATTTTCTGATTAGGAAGCTGGAGACAATAGTTTAGACCAAATGGGGGTTGAGTACAGAGCCTGAAACATTGCTCATGCTCATTAAATTAAAGTTCTTATTGTTAAACATTATTTATTGTAGCTTGAGATTCTTTTCATAAAGAGAATACAGTGTTGCCTCTTTAGATAAGAGCTACCTGTAATGCAAGAAATGAAGTCAAAAGATGTGGGTAGAAATTACAGCTCTCCCATCTACAAGCCCATGTTGATGGGTAAAATGTGGACTTCTGAGTTTTCTCTTGTTTCCAATGGGAATAATAATACCACATAGGGTATTTTTTTATACTTCACAGGGTTATTCTAGTCAATAAATGAGGTGATAATATGAACTACCACGTATGTAACAATTACAGATGATAAAGACCATTTATACTATGTCATTTAATCCTTAGCTCTATCTTGGGAAAGAGAAGAAGCCAAAGTTAAATTGATTCACATACTTGTTAGTGGCAGAGATAGGTGTAATAGACCAGCTTTTCTGGTTCAAAAATTGCATTCTTTCCAATATACTTCTCAATAAGTAGTATTAAAGATACAAATAATTATTACTTGGTAAAAAATGAAATGTTTAATTTAAGCATTAGTTATAAATTTAAGTTTGAAGGATAAGAAAAGTCATTTTATTTCACATTAACTTTGACTTTTAAAAAGTTCAAGTGGGGGTGCACAGGTGGTTTAGTGGTAGAATGCTTGCCTTCCATGTAGGAAACCAGGTTCAATTTCAGACCATGAACCCTCCCCCCAAAATGGATGAATGAAAAAGTCCAAGTGATGTATTATATTGAACCACATGAAATTTACTAATATATGACTTTTTTTTTTTTTTACCTTCAAAACAACAATCACATGTGGGTCAACCTAAAGCATTCTCCAGAGTGAATACCTTTGCAAGAGCATATGGTCCCTTTACTTAGCATACAGGTTGTCAATAAGCTAAGAGAGAGGTTAGCTAGGGTTAACTGAAAGCAAGAGAAGGTTTCTCAAGGATCAGAAAGATTTTTTTCAGAGGCTGTCTTTGTAAAGTCTGTGGCTCTGGTAGGGATATAATGGGTTAATTGGATTTAAATAAGGAAAGGTCCTGATTGTCATGGATGAACAACAAATATTTGTCGTACTGAATGAAATGCAATCATTGGTAACAGGAAAAGAGGGCACAATATTAATATGGTTACTTAATAAAGTATATACTCCTGAGAGATTCTGAAACAAGCAACCATTATCACCTAGTCCAAAAGAGGCTACAAATTATTAAGTAATGTTTAAATAACTTTAACAACAATACTATCATGCATCATACAGCCCTATACATTTTTGTAATGAAATGGTCTTTGGAATCAGAACACTTGAGTACTATGCTGGCTCCTTCAATTACCCAAGGATGGCCTTATATAGATTCTTTTACATCTCTAGGCCATATATCTTCATATATCAAATAAAAGTAACAATACTATACCTATTTTACAGGATGGTTATGAGGTTTAAATGAGATAAGGGTATAGTTTCTACAACAGTACCTGGAATATAATAAGTGCTCAAATAACATTTTGAAATTGCTGCTGTTTTCATTTTACTCATTTTTAATTTTTTCATATGTAGGCTGCTGAACTCCCACCCTCATATCCAGACAGTAGGGACTTTTAAGAAATTCCCAGGGATGCAGTTGAGCATGCAATGGGCATGGGAGACCTACCTTATCCTGTAACTCCCCAAAGTGGGTTCTTTTAGGGATTTAATAGTGGAAAGAGGACTGGACCAGGGGTCAGGAAACATAATTAATATGTGAACCCTTTTCATTTGCTATGAGCTTTAGTTTCTTCACCTAGAGAATATGAACATTAAACTAAATCATCTCTTAAAATCCTCTCCCAGAACTAAAACTGTATGAACCTCTAACTCTATCTGGGACCAGGTGTCAACAGAATCTTAGATGGGGCTGTTTGTCTTTGGGCATCCCCATGAGGTCTATGGCGCCCAGTGAAGGTCTCAGTTGTACCTTCTGAGGACATCTTTTTTGATTGGGTCTTACAAACAAGTCTTTATAAAGTGTAAAATTTGTTTTTACTCAAAACATTTAAGGGGATAGGAAAGAAACTGAGGAACTCTTCATTTTTGCTCATGAAATGACAGTGCTTCATTATCAATATTAAATTTTCTCCCCACTCATTTATTTTACTCAGTGACTATGCAACTATTTCATCTTCAAACAACTATTTGAATGGGCAAGAAGCAGAAGCAAAAGTTGTGTATACTTTTGCTTCTGTGTATACTTCTGAGATAAAAGACAACAAACAATAATCACATGCCAATTACTCTTTCTTCAATAGGATTATCTCGAGAGATTTTATTCTCTAGACTCAAAAACAAGGGAAGCCAACAGTTTAGAAGACAAACTCAAGGAGATGCAAAAGTTTTTTGGCTTGCCTATCACTGGAATATTAAACTCTCAGATGATAAAATTAATGCAGAGACCCAGATGTGGAGTGCCAGATGTTGCAAAATACTCACTATTCCCAGGTGGCTCAAAATGGACTTCCAAAGAAGTCACCTACAGGTTAGTTTTGCTTTGGCTCGTTTTGATAAAAATGATAAAAGTCCTTTTCTTAAGAAGTAAAAAAAAAATTTTTTTGTTTGCTGCCAGGATTGTATCATATACTCGAGACTTACCACATATCAGAGTGGATCAATTAGTGGCCAAGGCTTTCAACATGTGGAGCAAAGAGATTCCACTGCGCTTCAAGAGGGTCAGGTGGGGAACTGCCGATATCATGATTGGCTTTGCCAGAGGAGGTGAGGCGGATTCATTCAGGCAAATTCATATACTAGTTTATTTGTTGGTTGGCTATGTCCACGCCCAAATCTTTTCAGGATTTGAAACTTTAATGATATGTTTTTTTGCAGTATTATTACACTTTTTCTACTCTGTCAATTTAGAACCACTTTTTATAGCAGTGATTGGCAACCTATGGTCCTTTAGCCAAACCCAGCCCACTGCCTGTTTTGTAAATAAAGTTTTACTGGAACACAGCCACACTCTTCTATTTACCTATTGTCCATGGCTGCTTCCTGGGAACAATGGCCGAGCTGAGTAACTGTGACAGAGACTGTCTGGCCCACAAAGCTGAAAATACTTATTGTATGGCCCTTTACAGAAAATATTTGCCAACCCTTGATTGGTAGCATGAATCATTACACAAACACACACACATATGCACACTGAACAGTTTGAAATATATCTGGATAATATCAAAATTAAATCAGGTGTTACAGTTTCCAAAAGCCTTCAAGTGGCTTCCAAGAGATGGGACAACCTATGGCCTGTCACCAACTCCCTTCAAGTAGCAAGAAAGTAAAAAATGGAGAACTTTCCTATTAAAGGGCTTAAACAGATATAACCCATACACATGCACTCCTACTAATTGGTTGTGTTTCACAATACAAATTTACAGGAAAATGCTGCCTATTTTGAATTGCCAGGTACTGTGAATTTAGCTGAAATTTGAACGTCAGCCACAATATTGACAAAGAAAATGGTACAGAAAGCACTAATCATGGCACTACACACTTCTCAAGAACTGGATAAACTGGATAAGGCCTGACACCTATTTGAAACATCTTGGGATCATAAATAAAAGGACTATCAAATCCATTTTCAGAGGGCTTGAGCGTAGTTCTCCAAGAGACTATCTACTCTGTCCACAAATAATAAGCTAATTTTTTTAGAAAAGTTATGCTAAATGGCACACAGATTACTTGCTGAATGTGGTAACTCACACTCATTTTCCCTCTCACCACCATTTGGCCAAGCAAAGTGATCAAATTTGACAAATGCTGACATGTAATTGTTGAGTTAGAGGTAAATGTATTTAAAGTCCCGTATCAAGTAAGCACGCAGTATATGGCAGTTATCAGTGATAATGAGTGGTTTTGTGAAAGAAAAAGTGCCTGTGACAAATATGCTCAGGATAAACACCCAAACCACCCTGTGTATACAATTGGCTGCTTGTAAGAACAGTGCAGACTATTTGAACTGGGCTTCTCTTTCCAGCCTCAGTAACCATGTAAAGTGAAAAGATAAAATGACTGGAGAGAACTTCAGTCACTAAAAGCAAACACCCTATTTTCTTTCAGCTCACGGGGACTTTTACCCATTTGATGGACCAGGAAACACACTGGCTCATGCCTTTGCCCCTGGGTCAGGTCTAGGAGGAGATGCTCACTTTGATGAGGATGAACGATGGTCTGATGATACTGGTTTAGGTATAGTATCTTGTATCTCTTGTACTACACTTCCTTTTATATGCCAAACTTCTTATATTAACTTTACTTTTATAATTGTTTTAATCTATAACAGTTATTGAGACTTTGCTAAGTGCCAACCACTATACTATGTGCTTTAAATGCAGTATTTCATTTAACATACTCCTAATGCTACATATACAGAAGAATATGGCATTAATATATATAATATATTAATGGAATATAATAACTCATTAAATTATGGCTCTTTCTTTATATTTCCCCCCAAATAATTTTTTAAATGGAGGAGAAAGAGGAACAGAGACCATGATACTTAAGAATTATGTACTTTCTTAACTTATTCATTCTTGTTCAGGTAAAAAAGAAACAACACCATGACTCAGCCCATCATAGTCATTCCTTTTCAAAAAAGGATATTCTAAACACAAGGGAGAACTAACTGAGAAAGCTCTGGCATATATAATCCTACTTAGAGACAATTCTAAAAAAAAAAATGGCTAGTAACTAACCCCTAAAGGGAAATTTGTACTTGTGTTGGCAACAGGAATTCTCCATAGTTCAAGCAAAATAGTGATGGGAAAATGAGATGCTGCCTTGCTTTCCCAGCTTTCACATCTTTTTCAGTCTCCCTTTTTCTCACTCATGATAGGTTGAAGGCTTTCTTCAATCTAATATCACAATTGGAGCATTGACCACTCCTTAAATTCACAGACTCATAACTTTCCCCTATTTTCAAAGCTTTTCTTTGAGTCTGAGGGAGAGAAAAGGATATATGTAATACGATTTAATGAATAAAAAAACAAAAACTAAACCCAGCATTGCCAGAGTTCCTGTCTTTCAGTCGCATCTTTTTCAAAGTCAACTTTCTCTCTCCTAATATTTAAAGTCACTATCACTTATTGAATAATCATTATTTTCTCAAATATTGGGAAATTTTAATCATCATGGTATGTCTTCAAGGTAGGGATAATTATTTCTATTTAACAGATGAGGAAATGAGACTCAGCAACATCAATTAATTTGTCCAGAGCTGCCCAGATAGGAAGTAGCAGAAGTGGGTTTCAAACCCAGGTTTTAATGTCTTTAAAGCCACAACTTTGCACTACAGAATACTACTGCCTGAATAGTTATATAAGAAGGAAACTGACCAAAAAAAAATTACATTTTTTTCAAACATCTGAAGTGGTGATGAGATTAAAGCATTTCTAGTCTAATTTTCCTTTTAACTATCTCCTCCTCTTGAAGGCCTGAAAGCACCTGAGTATTGAAAGCTGGGTATTTATAGTTATTTATGCCACTTCTTCTGTTACAGGAATTAATTTTCTATTTGTTGCAACTCATGAACTTGGTCATTCTTTGGGGCTGCATCATTCATCTGATCCTAATGATGTGATGTATCCAACTTATGGATATGGAGACGCCCAGGATTTCAAACTTTCACAGGGTGATATCAAAGCTATTCAGGAAATATATGGTAAATTCCATGATTTCAAATAAGTCGGATTTCACATAGTCTCCTGAGCATGGGCTTGGAGGATAAATGGCTATTTATGTAGAAAAACAACACTGTAACTTAAATTCAACAGCCTATTGAAGGGAGAAATTTAGGATCTTAGATACTCAAAATTTAACCAGGCTATTTTGTGATATGAGGATGCTGATATTAAGTTTTCAATCATACAGTATTGTTTGGTAAAGTTATGAAAATAATAATATCAAAGGTTTTTTTCTAAGCTGTCACCCACTATTTTTAACTTTTATTTTTGAAATAATTTCAAATTTACAAGACAGTTGCAAAAACAATATAAAACCCATATAGAGAACCTCAGCATATATCCCTCCCACCTCTTACCAAGACTACTAATAATAACACTTTGCCATTCACTTTTCTGCTTGCTCTGTACAAATACTTTGGGAGAGCAGCCCTCTATAGAAGTGGACTAAAGCAAATAACACCTTCCTCCTTAGCTTTGATCCAACATGACTAGAAGTGATCTAATTTTTGCTGCCTGTGTATATTTATGAGAAAGGAGTTAATCATGGACAGTGACTACTAATAGTTGCTGGCCGTGAAGCTTATGAGTAGCTTTAGTATCCCATGTCCCAATCCACACATTTTTGCCCTCATCAAGTTCCAAATTCAATTTTTAAAAATAAGCTTATCTATATGGGCCTTATTAAGACAGTCAGAAATAGTAATGTGAGAAATTAGAATGAAAGGAAAGGGATAAAACATATATCTCTGGATAAAGTTGAGAAAATTAAGGTTCAGAGGCTAAGCAAATTGTTTAGGTTGCATAGCTACCAGTACTTGAACAATGATTCCAAGTCAAGGCTATGGGTTTCATACTCTATTACACCTCCAAGCCTGTCACCATTTAAAAAGCTTTTAAAGAAATCCAGAAAAGAGAATACAGAATGTCATCTACAAATCTTAAGATATAGTTAAGCTTTTCCAGCAAAATATCAGGATTATAAGAACACCCAGCAAAAAGATCACTTGAGAGTCAGGATGATCAGGAGAGCAATGAAATTGCCTCCACTTAATAATGTCTTTAGAGGAAGATTATTCCCATAGGATAGTGGGCTTAAGCTATCAATTGAACCTAAAATTTATTGTAAATGAGCCTTTCCCAAATTTTGTTCCCCAGAGTATTAGTCTCACAAAACAATCCTCAAAGAAGAATGCTATGGAGAAGTAAGTTCAAGAAACTTACTGTATTTCAGATGTATAAGATATTAAAGACTACTGAATAAACATTTTTCATTCAGTGTTTTCCTAAATTACAACTTGTTTTTATGGAATACCCATTAAGACCCCATAGAATAGTATTTCAGCAAACACATTCTGGAAAATACCATATGACTATACTTTAAAGATCTGATACAGTAAGCTCTGCAATTAAAGAGGCTCACAAAATACTTACTATTGTTAATAAGGTTATCACAAACAAAACAGAAAACACTCTTCTCCCCTTATATAAAACTGTGGGACTCATGGAATACTCTACAGTGTTCTATAATTGTCTAAGAACCTTAAGGAAAATGCAAAGAGACTAAAGAAAATTCTGAGGCAGACTGATTAAATTTAACAGTAATGAGAGACTGGTACATTATATCCTTAAGTATTAGAACAAAGAGGTGTCACTATTCTAAGTTGGATAGATGAAAGTAGGATTTAATTATATAGCTTGTAAATGTAGGACACTCATTAATCCAAAAAGTAAAATGAGCAGAACATATAGATTCAAAATAACATGATCAAACTTATGGATATGAGAAGCCTGATGTTCTTTTCAGAATAATAAAAACAATAGTTAAAATGTATAGAATACTTACAGTTTACCAAGCATTTCATATGAATTAACTCATTTCATCCAACAGTCCAATGAAATGTTAATATACTCTTTTTACGGATGAGTAATCTAAAGTTAAGAGAGGTTAGTTAGTAACTTACTCAAGGTCACATGGCTAATAAAATGGTACAGATAGACTGCAAAGAAATCTGGCATACAGGCCATACTCATAGCTACTATATGATATTTCCTTCCTAGTCTTTGGCAATTGCCTGCAGAATCTTTTCCCCAAACACAGAAAAATAAGTTGGGTGAATGGTAGATTGAGCATACTATGCCATATCCTATGTTTTCGTAATCTTGGAATCATTTCTATGTGTTTTATGCCATGTCAGAATGTTATTTTCTCTCTTAACAGGAAAGAAAAATAATTCAACTAATTTTTAGAAACTCTGGGAAAACATCCACTCAAATATTAGATTCTATGTCATTGTTCCCCACCTACAGCTAATGAACACTGTTCTGGCTCTCCATTTAGCGCTTACCTCATCCTTCCTTGTATTGTGGATTATTTTACATGTCTCTGTCTCCCTTTAAGTACAGACTCTTTTATGGCACAACTGTGTTTTAATTACCTGTGACTCTCCTCAAGTAACTTGTACTTGATAGACTTCAATAAATGTTAAACAAATAAAATTTGCATCCCAGGATGAAACTATTTATCTTTAGGAGCACTGTTTCTATGATACAAAAAGACATTTTTAGCATTGGTAAATAATGAACTCAAAGACTAAGACAAAGAAAGTCCATCACTTTGTTGGGGTCTTCATCTGTACCTTTCCAAATCATCAGGTGAAGAAAAGGGAGCTCTACTTCTTTATTTTTCATTAGTTCACTTACACTAAGGGCTCCTTATCCTTTTGGTCCAAGTCCTCACTACAAATCTTCTGGGAAGTCCAAATCTCCCACAAGATGTCTGTGAATTCCCGGGAGATTACATTCACATAGCCAGTTCTGACTCCATGTTCCTATCCCCAACCTCTTGATTTCACAGCATCTCACCTGACCCAGCTGCTCTGTGAGTTCCCTTTCCTCTGTTCCATACCAACCCATTTATAGGGCTTACTCTCTTCTCTATTATTTCCTCAAAATCAGTTCCACAAGGCTTTTGTGAGACTGCAGACTTCTGAATATTTGCATCAACTGTGAGGTTTTACATTGCACAAGGGCAATGAAATGGCACAAAATTAAAATTGGATATTATCCTTATGGTGAATTGAAGCTGTAGCTATGTACCCCACAAACACATGTTCTTAATCTTAATTTATTCCTGAGGGTGTGAACTCATTTTTAAATAGGAACTTTTGACGAGGTTACCTCAGTTAAGCTGTGGCCCAACTGAATCAGGATTAAGAATTAATCCTACTTATTAATAGGACTAATCCTGTTAATGAAGTCCTTTATAAGTAGAATGTAATTCAGACACATTAAAAAAAATCCATAGGAAAAAGCCAAAGGTCAACTGAATCTAGAGAAGCCAGGAGAGGCTGTCAAATGCATTGCCAAATAACAGAAAAGCCAAAGACCAAGGATCACCAGCAGCCAGCCCCAGAATGTGACAACTTTCTGAGAGAAATCATCACCTTGACAACACCTGGATTTTGGACTTCTCATAGCCTCAAAACTGTGAGCCAATAAATTTCCATTGTTTAAGCCAACCCATTGCATGGTATTTGTTTTAGCAACTAGGAAACTAAAACAATCACCATCCTTCAAATCCTTTACCTACCCCAGCACCAGGAATTTCCCACTAGCCATCTACCTCTGCAGCCTCCAGCCTCTTGCCACATTGTCAAGACTACATCCACTTTTCCCTAATGTTCATGTTTCTAGATCCCCCAGAAACTTATTTCTGAACTCCCCCAGAAACTTATTTCCCTCATGTCCTCACAGCTTGAGTCCTCCCTTTCTATACTCATAGATTCACCAGTGTGTTCTTTGGAATAGCACTCTCTACACACAGTTTAATCCATTAGCAGGACACAGAGCTGGCAAAGACTTTGTCTTTTCAGCCTTTCCTTTCTTCTTCCCCTGCAATCCCCATTTCCACACAGTTTTTTCTATAAATTGAGGAATGGACAATTGAAATTTACTTTCTTATTGATAGAAATTATGAAACACACAGATTCTAAAAAGATGCACTTATTTTTAAAATTTTATATAGTGATTTTGCCACTGAATCAAATTACTGTCTCAAAACTCTTTCAGAAGCACCATTTCAGTCAGCAGAAAGCCATTCTATGAATGGACAAAATGAGGGAGGAATCCACAATCTAGGCTGCATAGAAGTATAATGAACAGGAATTCAATGACCCTTCTAAAGCCTAAGGGAGGGTGGTGTGGCAGTGGCTCAGCAGGTAGAATTCTCACCTATTGTGCTGGATACCTGGGTTCAATTCATGGTGCCTGTCCAAATTAAAAAAAAAACAAAAAACCTAAGAGAGTAAATATATTATATCAAAATGAAAAGAGATTAGAAGTCATTGAATTTAAGTTCCTCAATTTGCAGATGACAGAATAGAACTAAGAGAGGTTAAACAATTAATGTAAGGTTTACAGTGAGCAAATACAGAACCAATAAAAGCATATTTTTGTTTGCCTGTTTGATTTTTCGCCTGGGCAACAGGAGGCAGTATCTGTCTATTGTTTTTGCCTGCCCAGCATTCCTTCACCCTACTTTTGGGGACAGAGAACTGCCTCTTCCCTTTGGTTACAATTTTGGTGGGTCATTACTTATTGCACTACACACTGCCTGCCAAGAGGTAAGTTCAGGGCCCAAGCTTAGCCATGCAGACACTGTCTCCAGAAAACATGAAGTGCCACAATTTTTTTGAGAGTTGCTGATGCCTGGCACAGGCAGGGCCAATCAGGAACCTTCTTCAGAGAATTTCGGAATTCTATTCTCTACTCATTCACCTAATATTTATTGTTTACCATTTCCAGGCTAACCCTAAGGATCTGAATAAAACAAAAAAAAAAGATCCTGTGCACATCAACCCCACAAATTTACCATAAACAATGAATAGAGGGACCCAGAGCCTGGGAGTTCCAAGCTGAGTTTTGTTGGTGCTAAGATTCTATAGGAAAAATTTTAATTCATAGCTGCTGAAAATCCCAGAAATGCTATTGAACTTTCCTTTCCCAAGGCTTCATTATTCAATAGTTTCTTGGGTTCCATAAGGTAGTCTTAATTTCTTCCCAATAAACTCCTTTTTTGGCTAAACTAGTTTCAATTAGTTTTTGTTACTTGCACCCAAATGAACCAAAACAAATGAGTCCAATTGAAAAGGGAAGAAATAGAATATAGTCTTTTTCTTCTTCTCCTCACTAGTATCATTCGCCATTTTTGTCATAAAATCTTCCAGAAAAATGGAGTCCAGCAATACAGGACTCTGTATTGAGGACGAGACCAAAAGGAATTTAAATGGTGTAGACAAGTAAGTCAATTGTTCTTCCAGGGCCAGCCCAGTGTGAAGTTAGCCAGAGCTGCCCTTCCATTGTTGTTGTTAATATAAAATTATGATTTGTAACAGAAAGGGTATTCTACTGCGTCTGAAGATCTGTTTGGCCTGGATATGCTCTAACCAATAATAAAGGCTTGGGCAATTTTTTTTTAATTACCTTCTCTTGGCTATTGGCCATCCTTTGTTTTAATTCCCTCACTTTATAAAGCAGGACTTGTGTTCCATCCAGTTCTGCAATTCAATGATCAACTAATCTGAAAATATTTGTTGATAACGTTTTATGATTTTGGAGTTCTTCAAATGTCAAAGTATTTGGTTTCACCCTTGACTAAATTTACCAATTCTATAAATTTGGTCATAAAAAGCAATAATAAGGAGAAAAGCAAAGATTTATTCAATCAGACTCTACAAAGGGAAATCCCGCATATAGGCCTCAAGACAAATACCATCCCTCCCACCCCCCACCAAATAAAAAGGTATCCCCTTCTCTTCATCTGGCTATTTTTGTGGTTCTTCACATCTGAGCTTTGGTGTTTCCATATCTATATTCAGAAAACCTGTACTGACTTCATACTTCCTTATGCCTAAGAAATTCCTTGGTATTTAATACTTCCCCCTCACAGCTATCACTTTTCACACTGAATTATAAATGTCTATTTAATTAATGAGCCCACCTTAATTGCCAATTCCTTAATGAAATTGAATATGTATTTGTGTAAAGGAAAATTATTTTAGAAATTAAATGAAAACTCCCCTCACAGAAACCTCCCATTAAGTTTGCATTCAATTTAATCTTTCAAATAACTTCTAAAGGACACAAAATCAAGTTATCTACTAGTGCATAATTGGATGGATATTTCAGAAATTAAGGAAAGATATAGAACTTTAAAATATCCACAAAATTCCCTAAGACAAAAATTCCTTTGATTTAGAAGAGGAAGGTAGAAACAGGGATGACCTCATATGAAAAATACTGTGTGACTTGTTTCTCAGGAAGAAAAAATAATAGAAGTTACCATGGACTAAAGGTATCTTTAAGAAAAAAATTTGTATCCAAAACATCCCAGCAACACAAGTGCCAATGAAGTATGATCTATTAATTTAATAAAAGGAAGTAGTTTCTTGTTATAGATTAATTCAATGAAGAAATTATAGTTATTCCAGCTTTAAGTCTATCAGATTACAATAAATCATTTTTAGAAACATGTCACAGTTGTAGAGTTCCTTTTCTTCAGCTCCATGTCTTTCTTGAGCTTGCTGTACTCATTTTATGTGAGTACAAATGAACAAAGGAGGCCACTAAAAAGACCGAGTAATTTTTTCCAGTTATTTACATAGAGTGGTAAAGACTGCTAGCTGTCTACTTCAATATCCATTAACCCTTTCCTATTCAGAGAACTCTCATTTTTAGCTGAGCAATCATCCTCCAGGATAAGACAACATTTCTCAGACTTACTTTTAGTTAGAAAGTAAGAAGAGGCTAAGAAATGTCATGGAGGGTTCTCTAGGAATGCTTCAAGGGAGTTGATTCTGTTGGCTTTCTGCTTTCCTTCCTTCTTCCAGCCTTCAATGCTTGCTGAAGAGTAATTACAATAAGACAAGATTTTCTCTCTCATGTAAGAGGCCTCAGGTGAGCAAACCTGGGCAGGAGGGGCAGCTCTGCCATCCTCAAAACGAGATTCCCACAGTTGCTCATTTGTCTGTTTTCCAGCCAGAAATCATGGATAGAGAAAGAAAAATGAAATTATATCTCATTTACGCTAATGCATTTTTAGGTCTCTTTTCTTAGCCGATACCCTACTGATACAGCAAGTAGCTTCCAAAGGACAATATGGAGCAGGGCCATTGTTGATTTGGAACTATAGCTCTAGTTTAGTAAGAAATAAATAATCTACTTTTTCCTTAAGCCCTCATGTTTTGGATTCTGTAACCCACTCTAATAATATATTATAGTAGATAGATCATTTTACTCTAAAACAACCTTAGGCCCTACAACCTTGCACCCATAAGAAGAGAGCTGTGAAATTTGAACAACTTTCAAGAGGACATATCTCTAACACCCACATGAGATAGAGAATAATGAATAAAATACAATAGACATAGAATTTCTCGCAGAAAACAAAAGTAAGCCTAGCCAAGAACTTACTGAACTGCCAGGGCAAAGAATCTATTCTCCTGCCGGTAATTTCTTTGGGAAGCAAGAAACACTCCAATACTTGATGGAGAAAACAGCACATCAGAGACCCTAGACATTGAGATCGATGCAGCACCTGGACAGGACTTTGGGTTGTCAGCAGGGGGCAATTATGCTATACTGGTGGAAATAAAATAAGCATGGCTACTTGGATGGCCAAGAGGTAGAATTTCAGGATCAGTATTGTCTCTAGGATTCATTCTCCTCTTCTTCCTTTTTTATAATAGAACCACCATGTTTTAGCTATGCCATGGCTACTAACTACAGATTAGATTACCCAGCCTCCCTGGTGCTTTTGTGATGATGTTCAGGCCAGTGAAATGTGAGCGGAGGTGACATGCGCAACTTCTCAGTCACCTCCTTAAAGATGACACGTCTTTCCCTGGAGTTTCTCATTTTTCCCTTCATAGTGTCTGGAAAATTAGAACTGTGGGGAGTGGGATGAAAAGAAGTTGGCGACATAGGCTGAGAACTATGTCTCAGAATAAATAAGAAGCTGGGATTGTAATTAAAATCCATGGTTTCCAGGCTCAGATACATAGACTGATATATATTTGCAAAGAAGTAAAAAATAATAGGATAATACTGAAAAATTCCAATCTATTATTTTGAATAGATTTAAGAATTCTATTCAAAATTTTAAAATTTTATTCACAATTTTAAAATTATTTCTTATTTTTTTTTATGGATACATTCTTTCTTTTATAAAATGATGGCAGCACAACTGGTAGGTTGTTTTTAATACTTTTATCTTACAAAATAAATGCCCCAATTTTGAAAAATAATTCTAGTCCATGAAATAAAAAAACTGGAAACCACTATAGTAGGCTATGAAGTCAGTAGAAGGCTTAAAGTAAGGAACTCACAAAGTCAGATTTTCTAGTAAGTCAAATAAAACTTCAGACTTATGAGTTATGAGCACTTTTATCCCTAATTCTGTCAGTAAATGGCAAAAGTCAGTGCTAGTTGGAAAGACTATGAAAAAAATACTCACTAATATAGGGATAACAAAATGCCATTAAAAAAAAACTTCCTAGCACTCACATGGCTTCTTCACCATAATGAAGAAGTCTAGTTACAAAATATTTAACATTTTTTATTGTGAAATATAACATATTTACAAAAAAGCAATAAATTTCAAAGTACATTTTAACAAGTAGTTATAGAACAGATTCCAAAGTTTAGTATGAATTACAGTTCCATGATTTCAGGTTTTTCCTTCTAGCTGCTCCAAGATACTAGAGACTACAAAGAAATATCACTATAATTCAGCAGTCATATTCATTTGTTAAATCCTAACCTCTCTGTTATACCTCTTCCTTCTCCTTTGATCACTCTCCCAATCTTTAGGGATATTTGGGCTATGCACATTCTAACTTTTTCATGTTGAAAAGGGGTGTTGACAATATAGTTTAGGGGGATGGAACTAGTTGATGTTCTTGGAGAGACTGGCCTCTTTGGGTTTCAGGACTTATCTGGCCTAGGATTCACCTGAAGGTTTTAGGTTTCTGAAACATAAACTCAGTGCATGAAACATTTGTAGAATCTCAGACAGAGCCCTGGGTGTTCTTTCTGGTTAACAAGAATGATTTTGGTTGGGGGTTGGCAATCCATGGCAATTAGCAATATCTGGGTGAAGCTTGCATAGGAGTAGTCTCCAGAATAGCCTCTCGACTTTATTTGAACTCTCTTAGCCACTGATACTTTATTTTGTTACATTTCTTTTCCCCCTTTTGGTCAGGAAGGCATTAACGATCCCACACTGTCAGGGCCAAGCTCAATCCTACTAGTCATGTCCCACGTTGCCAGGGAGACTCACATCACTGGACATCAAGTCCCATGTAGGGGGGATGATAGTGATTTTACTTGCAGAGTTGGGCTGAAAAAGAGAGAGAGAGAGATTACATTTGAGCAGCAAAAGAGGTTCTCTGGAAGTAACTCTTAAGCACAACTATAGGTAGGCTTAACTTCTCTGCTACAGAAATAAGTTTCGTAAGAGCAAACCTCAAGATCAAGAGCTTGGCCTATTAACTTGGGAGTCCCTAGTGTTTGAGAGAATATCAGGTGTTTCTGAGGTGGGAAAGTTTAGTAGTTCCATATTCTTTTCTTCAGTACCTCAAGGAACTCTGCCAATACTTTTTTTTTTCCACATGGACAGGCACTGGGAATCAAACCTGGGTCACCAGTATGGCAGGCGAGAACGCCATGGCCCACCCTGCCAATACTTTATAATTATCTGTCCAACATACTCTGGGATATAGTATAAACTATACAGAATTACAAGCCCTCATTCCAATTCTAGGCTCCATATATTTACAACATACCTTTAAAAGAAGTAATTAATATTCAGATACTTTACCACCAGTGAAGCCTTTAAAAACACCCAGTGAATTACAATTTATTCCAAAAACTACACACAAAAAACATGGTTTGGCTGTTATTCTCAGTCATTCAACATTCTTTGATGCAGAAACTTGTAGAGTAAAAAAGAACACAAAGGTTAAAAAGACATAAACTTTGCCTTCAAGAACTTCAGTCTGATGAATAAAGCTAAGTCATAAAAACTATTATAATCTTTTTAGGGTTATAATAGAGAATTATATGTGTAAGGAAGAAAATTCTGATATTGGATTCTAAAAGTTATTTTAATGAGTTTCTGAGCTACATTCTACAAATTCTAGCATACTATAGAAAACATAGAAGTCCAAATGCTAATTTAATCACAAACAGGTGTGGGGATTTCCCACCAGTCTGACCAAAATTTTTTTTTGAACTCTGATGTAGTCTAAGACTCTTCCTGCCCAATTTTCCTTCCTTCACAGACTCAAGACCTGCATCGTGGTCTAAAGGGTCTCTATTTATCCTGCCCCATCCCCTTTTATTCTTCATAGGTGCTCCCCATACCCAACCAATAAGTCTTTTGCATATCTAATCCTAACTTGGCATCTGCTTTTTGGAGGACTTGAACTAAACCAAAGGGTATTCACTTACCTATTGTTGCATAAAAACCTACCCTAAATGGTGGCTTAAAATAGTAGTCATCTTATTATATCTCATGATCTTATGGGTCAGGAATTAGGTCACGGTTCCACTGGGTAAGTCTTTTGTTACCTGAGGCAGATGGACTGGTTTGGAGGGCCCAAGATGACTTTACTCCAAGTCCAAGAAGTCTGCCACCTTGGTGTAGATGGCTGGCAATCTTGGCTTAGCTCGAACTGTCAACCTTGTCACCTAACGTGGCCTGTCCAGCACAAAGGTCTTAGGTGGTCAAACTTCTTACATGGTGGTACCAGGCTCCAAGAGCTGGTTATTCAGCAAATAAGGAGAAGCTGTATGGCCTCAGAAGTCTAGCCTCACATGGTATCACTCCCATCAAACTCATAGGTCAAAGGAACCACACACTCACCCAGATTTAAGATGAGGGGATATACACTCCCACCTTGATGCAAGGCCTGAGTACCAAAAACTTAGTGGTCATGTTTTAAAACAGCCACATGGGGTCACTCTTCTTCTTATGGAACCATCTGTCATTTATTACACAGGAGATTTACAAATTCTAACCTTACAGCAAAAATACTCTATAGATTAACAAAGATGATATTCAGTTTGCACCTTCTTTTGCCATAGTAGCCTAGTTGCCAGTGGCCCAATAACAAAAAGAGAATTCAGAAGCTGGTTCCTTACTGTCCAAATAACAAGAAACCATAGATCATGACCCTGGTGTCCACAGGTTTCTTTGGGAGCAAATTTTATAATTTATGATAATATAGAAGGCTACCATGCAAAATGGCTCCTGCTCACCTATTCTCTGGTCATTCTGAGTGTGTGAAACAGTTACTCCTTCATTTACCGGCAAGTATAAAGTGGATGGTGAAATGTGCTTTGGCCTGGCTTTCAGCAAAGGGACAGCTGCCATTTACAGTTGCCTTTTGCAACTTTAATTGGTGAGGAAGACACATAGAGTTAAGATTACCAAAGGATGATAGGCCAACTGTTAAAGGAATAATACAATTATTTATCCCTGATATTTTTTTGCCAAGGTATTTTCCTAAGAATTAAGTACTTTAGGACCAAGAACCAGTGACTTTGCTTGTAAAGTAAGAGTAGACTTGCTATCTGAGGCATAGATAATGGAAAATGTCAAACTTATTTTGTGGGCATATGTATGTGCTAAACATTCATTTGAGAGAGTGCTTATGAACTCTCCCAGTGGTCATACAAATGTATCCTGCCTCTCCAATTAGTAAGGTCACCTAGCCCTGAATAAAAACAAACAACTACAGAGGGAAATTTGGGCACCTAAAATGATAGATTGAAATTCTATTCAAACTCAATACCTAATTATACTTTTTCAGTTATTAATAACTAGCTCCTGTCATTCAGGGAAAAATCTATCTCAAAATAAATAGATTATATCCTCTTAAACTAAGGATAATTGGATACATATTTTTAAAATGCTTCTTCTCCCTCATGATATTGATGTAAAAAGGGGAGTTGGTAGAAAAGACAGGGACTATACCTTAATTATTCATAGTTAGAAACTAAGTGCTTAGCACCATAACTACCAAATAGAAACCGCCCAATATTACTGAATAGTTAAACGAAGGAATGTTTATTTGCCTTAATAGCTCAATTAATATTTTCATTTTGGACATCTTCCAGAAGATGGTGGTAAAAACCAAGAACAGACAGGTAAAATAGAGGGTAATTTAAATTTGAAATAGCTAAATGGTTTCTATCAAACTCTTTAAAGATTAATACTTAGAAAGATGTTCACTATAACTCACTCAGGAGACAGTTTCTTTGAATCTCATTTCTTAGATATCCATCAGACAATTAGATCTTTTCAGCCAAACACTGATATTCTGATTATCTTAATAACTATTACATCACCAACAAAGACTAAAGGATATCATTTCAATTACTTTAGACAGGAACTTCATCTGTTTTGTTTAGTACCAAGAAGGGTACTTGATGAAGAGGAGACACATTAAATACATGCTGGATGAAGGAATTAATTAATGTATAAATTGGCAGCCTGGAAAAATATTGACTGGCAATTTACTTTCTCCTGAATGATGCCTCTATACTTGAACTCACTGGAAGAATAACTGTTAACATGTACTTGCATGGAATTATTGCTTGGAATACTCTGTAGTCACAGTACACTGCTGGGGTGCCTATTATACTCTCTCAGTCATCTATTGCTAGGTAACAAACAATCCCAAAGCTTAGTGACTTGAAACTACTGCAAATATCAATTGTCACTCACAATTCTATGAGTCAACAGGGCATTTCTCCTGCTAGTTTTATATAGAAGCTCTCATAATTCTCAGTCAGAAGTTAGCTGGGATTGGAATGTCTTAAGATGACTCCATTCACACATCTGGTGCCTTGGCAGGGATGGCTATAGCACTGGGGCCTCTCTCCGAGTGAGCTCTTCTAGACATGGTGGCTGGATCCCAAGAACCAGTGTTCCAAGTGGGAAGAAGCAGAAGCAGTATTTTCACCATGTTCTATTGGTTAAAGGAGACATAAGTCCAGTCAGCACAGATTTAAAGGGAGAGAAAAATACATTCCAGTTCACAATGGGGGGAGATGACAAAGAATTTATAACCATCTTCAATCCACTCAGCATACTTAGGCTGTGATCATTATAGAAACATGGAAAGGTGGGTATTATTTCACTCGTTTCATAAATGAGGGAATTCTTACAGCTGCTATGAGATGGAACTTGGATTTGAAGCCATATTTGTACGTTTCCAAAGCATTTTCTAATACCTCACCAATATGATGATATTAAGGACATACA
Organism: Tamandua tetradactyla; assembly: GCF_023851605.1. NCBI lineage: Eukaryota > Metazoa > Chordata > Mammalia > Pilosa > Myrmecophagidae > Tamandua > Tamandua tetradactyla. Next base: position 40,335,324 of record NC_135334.1, read on the forward strand.
CAAAATAAATAAAAACAATTACTGGATATCTAACAGTGTGTCCTGACTTGATCACTTGCCTCATTCATGTCCTTGAAAGACTTGTGGATTACAGAATCACCTACTGAGGGATTAATATTTCTTTTTAGCTCCAAACTTTGCCATGTCAGGTTTTCCCATCATTTGCTGTCAAGACAAAACCCATCAATTTCCTATTCAGCTTTAGCTTCCTTTCTTTTCTTGGAATTCAAACAATCCTTTCACCCATCTAACCATAGCCAGTTCTCACTTCTTTGAATGGAGACTATTCTCACAGATTTCAGTTCCAGGTTAACTTGGCCTTATAATGCAATCACTTTCTCTGCTGGTGTGTCCTAGAGAATGAAAATTAGTTTAATGTGGGGCTAATAATCATAATTCTTCCCTATCCCAATAAAGATATTCCATATTTTCTTTCCACAGTTTTAACCTTTCATATTTAGATCCTTGCTTATTGTTATACGTTGAGCTTATTTTTATATTTTTCCTGAGGTAGGAATCTAATTTTCCCCACATAGAAAGAATATTTTTCCTACAAAATACTTAAATAACCCAAACTTCATGTGCCTGTTCTGGGTTCTTTTCTGTTCCATGGGTTATTTGAATGTTCCCTGTGTCAGTAGCATATTCTTTTACCTACTGTGACTATGAAATATATCTTAATAGATATCTAGAAGGTGGGTCTATCCCCTCTTTGCTTTTCTATCTTCATACTTTGTTTTGATCAGGGGTAGAGGAACAACAGCCCACAGGCCAAATCTTGCCCATTGCCTATTTTTGTAAATAAAGTTTTATTGGAACACAGCCATGTCCATTTGTTTAGTACCATCTATAGCTGCTTTCAAGGACTACAATGGCAGAGTTGAATAGTCACATCCAGAATACAATGCCGCAAATACTTAAAACTTCTACGAAAAAAGTTTTCCAATCCCCCTGATCTTGGTTACTTACAGACTTATGTTCTCCCATATAAATTTCAAAATCATTTTGTAAAGGTTCCCAATTCCAAATTCTTGACTGTAAGCAATAGAAACTGATTCTAATTTAAAGCAGAAATTATTGGAAAAGATATCAGAGAGTTTACAAAACTGGGGAAAACCTAGAGAAACAGGCTCACAAAATGAGCAGGAAGACCTGGGAGCAGAATGAAAGATAAGACTGCACTTCTGGGACAATCTGGTTAGGATGCCACCATGGATGCTGCTACAGACACCACCACAGTAAAAATCCCTCTGAATTGTCCCTATATCATTGTACTGTATACTCAAGATCTGGTCTTGGGAAGGCTAATATTATGCATAAACTAGGATCACAGATATGTGCTCTAGCCTCCAGAGATTAGGAAGAGAAAGTATCTAGCCCTTTTTCCACTTCTACAGAGGGAAACAGAGCTCTACCTTCTCCAAAGACTCACAAAATAGGGAGTTCATCCAAAATCTGAGGGGGGACTTCCAGGAAGATGGTAGAGTAGGGTAGGTGGGATTCACCCCTGCTCTGTAGAACAAGATATGGGTCAGAAAAAAAATGATCAGGACTGCAGTCTTGGGTGGTCAGTGATTGAAGAGGGTCTTAAATATTTCACAGGGAGGAAAGAGGTGGGAGTATTAGGTCAGGGAGAGCAGGGTAGATTTGATCAGCCATGACCCGCACCAGGGGTGGGTGGTGGCACGTGGGGCTGTGCGGATCCAAGGAAATTTACCATCCCTCTGCTCCAGCTTACTGCAGCTGCTGGTGAAACCACCCTGTGCAGCTTCGTGGCTGACAGTGTTGATGGGAAGCCAGAGGCATGCCTAGCTGTCCACCATGAAAAGCTGTGCCCATGAGCACTGAGAGCAGTTGCGCGACTATGTGCCATGAACAGCTATCCCATCAGGAACAGTGAACGATGGATTCACTAGACGCTGTGATCAGCTGCACCCACAGGCGCTGTGATTGGCCATCCTGCTGTTGACTTCCAGGAGCAGCACCCTCACTGCTGCAGTCAGGGAAGGCCAGACCTGAGGGTAGGAGGTGCCTCTGGAGCACTACCCACTGGGAAGAAGCAGTAAGTGCAGTCTGACAATATATTATATTTTGTTAGTATTTGTCATGGTCAGGTTCATGTATCAATTTGGCCAGGTGGTGGTGCCTGGTCATCTGGTTGGGCAAGCCCTGGTTTGTTGTTGCTATGAGGACATTTAATGGACATAAATCATGATTATATTGACTGCATCCATAGCTATTGTGTTTGTAATCAGCTGAGGGGAGTGTCCCTAGCTATAAAAATTATAAAAGTGTCTCACATAACTGTGGGAATGTCAAGTTCAAGGTTTGTAGGGCAGGCTGCAAGCAGATAACGCCAATAAATTTCCACAATGAACTCTCAGGAGAGGCTGGCTGAGAATGGAAAAGTCCAAATCTGTAGGGCAGGCTGTGAAGCTAGTGACTCCTATGAAGGGTCTGGATGAATTCCACAGGAGAGGCTCACTGGCTGAAACAGGAAGAGTGTCTCTTCCGAATCCTCCTAAAAAACCTTCTGGTGATTAGATTAAGTATTACTCATTGCAGAAGACACTCCCCTTAGCTGATTACAAACACAATCAGCTGTGAATGTAGTCAATGTAATCATGATTTAAGTCCATGAAATGTCCTCATAGCAACAGACAGGCCAGCGCTTGCCCAACCAGAGGACAGGGCACCAGCTCCTGGCCAAGTTGATACATGAACCTGACCATGAAAATCCACCCCTTGTCAACTTGGCAGCTATATTCATCAAGTTAAACCACACTTAATCTCTAAATAGAAAACAATAATAGACACATCTTTTCCTCACCGAACAATACTCAGCTGTCCCATGTACAACCAAAAACACATTAAATCTCCCCAGAATAGGGTGCAAGTCCTTGAGTAATATTCACTCTTAAACTTGATATCTTACAACTTAAATACCATAATATGAACAAAACAGCATTACACTCCTTGTTTCTGTAATTGATTGCATGGTCATAGTCATATTTATTACTGCATTCTTCCATGAACCATTTCATGTTCCCTTTGCCCTCAGCAAGCACTTCAGCTGGCCATGGTTCTTTGCCTAGTGGGGTGACCCAAACCTTCATTCCTGAAGTTTGAGAGCCATTGGTAGTCCTACCTGGATTGGGTTGTCCCAGTTATCCATTTATTTTAATCACAGGGCATGGTAGTACTAAAAGATGCCCTAGGGAATCTCCTATATTTCAGGAAAACTCTTCTTTTTCTCCATTATGTAGTTGCAGTCCTACTTCCCCCAATAGTCAGGGTCAATCACTTCAGCCAGTAAGTAATCCCTTCTTGGCTTGTTGATCCACAGACATGAGTAGCCCAAATTGGCCAGGTGGCAGTCTTAGATTCCAGTTCAATGGAATCATTGTTGTTTATCCTGGTGAAAGCACTCCCCCTTTTGGAACTAAAACCTGTAGACCAGCATAGCTCAAGGTCACAGGGATAGGAAGCAAAAATATTCCTAGTAGATCACTAGAGGTAATAGTGAGTGGTGCCACTCATTTCCACCCCTTGGTTCCTGGACCTATGGATCCTAACTATGGGAGAAACAGCACCATACAATGGATGATGATTCAGAGCATTTCCAGTCTCTTGGAGAACATCAGCCCAGCCCTGCAAGGAATTGCCACCTAGTTGGCACCGTAACTGAGTTTACAAAAGGCCATTCCACTGTTCTATCAATCCAGTCACCTCTGGATGATGGGGAACATGATAAGACCAGAGAATTCCATGAGCATGGGCCCATTCCTGCACTTCATTTGCTATGAAGTGTTTTCCTTGATCAGAAGCAATGCTGTTGGAATACCATGATCATGGATAAGGCATTCTGTAAGCCCATGGCTGGTAGTTTTGGCAGAAGCATTGTGTGCAGGGAAAGCAAACCCATATCCAGATTATATGTCTATTACAGTTAGAACAAATCACTGCCTTTTTCACAATGAGAGTGGTCCAATGTAATCAGCCTGCTACCGTGTAGTTGGCTGATTACCTCAGGGAATGGTGCCATATCAGGGGCTGAGTGTAGGTCTCTGCTGTTGGCAGGTTGGGGACTTAGCAGTAGCAGTAGCCAGGTCAGTCTTGGTGAGTGGAAGTCCACGTTGCTGAACCCATGCATAACCTCCATCCCTACAACCATGACCACTTTGTTCAAGAGCCCATTGGGCAATGATAGGAGTTGCTGGGAAAAGAGGGCTGACTGGTATCCACAGAATGGGCCATTTTATCCACTTATTATTAAAGCCTTCCTCTGCTGAAGTTACCGTCTGGTGTACATTTACATGGGATACAAATATCTTCATGTTTTTTGCCCACTCAGAAAGGTCTATCCACATACCTCTTCCCCAGACTTCTTTGTCACCAATTTTCCAATCATGCTCTTTCCAAATTCCTGATCATCCAGTCAAACCATTAGCAACAGCCCATGAGTCAGTATACAAACACACCTCTGGCCAGTTCTCTATCCAAGTAAAATGAATGACAAGGTGTACTGCTCAAAGTTCTGCCCACTGTGAGGATTTCCCTTCATGACTGTCCTTCAAGGACATCCCAGAAAGGGGTTATAGTACTGCAGCTATCCACTTTCAGGTGGTACCTGCATATCATGCAGAAACATCTGTAAACCAGGCCTGAGTTTTTTCTCCCTCAATTAATTTACGGTAAGGAAGTCCCCAAGAGGCCATAGCTCTGGTCTGGGAAAGAGAAGGTAATGTGTCAGGAGTGCAAACCATGGGCATTTGGGCCACTTCCTCATGTAACTTACTTTTGCCTTCAGGACCTGCTCTGGCTCTATCTCATATAAACTATTTCCATTTTACAATAGAGTGCTGCTGCACAAGCCCAACTTTATGGCATGGTGGGTCAGACAACACCCAGCTCATGATGGGCGACTCAGATATCATGGTAACTTGGTGGCCCATGACTAAGCATTCAGTCTCTATTAAGGCCCAGTAGCAGGCCAAAAGTTGTTTCTCAAAGGGAGAGTAGTTATCTGCAGCAGATGGTAAGGTTTTGCTCCAAAATCCTAATGGTCTGCCTTGTGATTCTCCTACAGGGGCATGCCAAAGGCTCCATACAGCATCTCTATTTGCCGCTGGTACTTCTAGCACCATTGGATCTGCTGGAACATATGGTCCAAGTGGCAGAGCAGCTTGTACAGCAGCCTAGACCTATCACAGAGCTTCCTCTTGTTCTGGTCCCCACTCAAAATTAGCTGCTTTTCTGGTCACTTAATAAATGGACTGGAGTAGCACACCCAAATGAGAAATATGTTGTCACCAAAATCCAAAGAGACCAACTAGGTAGTATGCCTCTTTTTTAGTCATGGTGGGGCCAGATGCAGCAACTTATCCTTCACCATCGAAGGGATATTTGGACATGCCCCACACCACTGGACGTCTAGAAATTTCAGTGAAGTAGAAGGCCCCTGTATTTTTGTTGGATCATCTCCCATCCTCTGACACACAAATGCCTTACCAATAAGTTTAGAGTAGTTGCTACTTATTGCTCACTAGGTCCAAAAAACATGATATCATCAATGCAATGGACCAGTGTGATGTCTTGTGGGAGGGAGAAATGATCAAGATCCCTGTGGACAAGATTATGGCATAGAGCTGGAGAGTTGATGCACCCCTGAGGTAGGACAGTGAAAGCATATTGCTGACCTTGCCAGCTGAAAGCAAACAGTTTCTGGTGGTCCTTACTAACAGCTATAGAAAAAAAGCACTTGCCAGATCAATAGCTGTATACCAGGTACCAGGGAATGTATTGATTTGCTGAAGCAATGATACCACATCCAGAACAGCAGCTGCAATTGGAGTTACCACCTGGTTGAGCTTACAGTAATCTGCTGTCATCTTCCTAGACCCATGCATTTTCTGCACAGGCCAAACAGGAGAGTTGGATGGAGATGTGGTGGGAATCACCACCCCTGCGTCCTTAAGAGTGGTAGTCTCTGCAGTCCCTCCAGGAATCCAGTATCACTTCTCATTGAATATTTTGCTAGGTAGAGGCAGTTCTAGTGGCTTCCACTTGGCCTTTCCTACTATAATAGTCCTCACTACACAAGTTAGAGAGCCAATGTGTGGATTCTGCCAGTTGCTCAGTATGTCTATTCCAATATATGCATTTTGGAACTGGGGAAATAGCAACAGAATGGGTCCAGGGGCCCACTGGACCCACTGTGAGATGGACCTGAGCTAAAACTCCATTTATCACCTGACCTCCATAAGCCCCCACTCTGATTGCTGGACCAGAGTGACATTTTGGGTCCCCTGGAATTAATGTCACTTCTGAACCAGTATCTAATAATCCCTGAAATATCTGATCGTTTCCTTTTCCCCAATGTACATTTACCCTGGTAAAAGGCCATCAGTCTCCTTAGGGAAGGCTCAAAGGAAGATTAACTGTATAAATTTGTGGCAGTATAACAGGGTCATCTGCAAAGCGACATCGCTTTCCCCTCATTCAAGAAGCTGTGGATCTGTAAACTGTCTCAAGTTTGGAAATTGATTAAGGGGCCATGACTCTCTCTTTCTGTATTCAAGTTAGATTTCTGTTCACTTGACCTAGAACTCTTTTGTTTATACAGCTCAAACAAGAATTTGGTAGGCTGCCCATCCATTTTACTTCTAGGTACCCCATGATCTATTAGCCAATGCCATAAGTCTCTGCAAATCAGATTATTTTGATTCCTGCTTTGTGTCTGCTATCCACTATGATAGCCACATCCATCTTGTCTTTGGTGATTAAGTGCTGCCACCTGGCTTCTGCCAACTCGGGATCCAATCACCCCCATTATGTTTAAGAATTCCAGTTCAGTGACAGCACTCCTAACAGTAATACCTGACCTACAGAGAAGGACAACTACAGAGCTTTTCAGGGATGATGGAGCTAGTCTCACAAGTTTATTTCTCACTGTTCTGGTAAAAGGTGCATCCTCTGGACATTCCTGGGGTATATGAGCAGGCTTTCCATGATAAATCCACTCTAACATTCCAATCTCTCTAAGCCATTGGATCCCCTTATCTACATTATACCAGAGCAGTTCTGGCATTTCAACCTTAGGCAATGTCGGCCACCTTTTGATCCACGTTTCAACCAACCATCCAAACAAACTGTTAATGCCTTTTCAAACCCCTAGAGCTATAACTGTGAATGCGAAATTTCTGCTTAATGGGCCCATATCAATAAATTCAGCCTGATCCAGCTTTATATTCCTCCCACCATTATCCCACACCCTTAAAATCCATTGCAACACATTTTCTCCTGATTTCTGCTACACAAATTGGAAAACTCATGCAGTTCTTTTGGCATATAATGTACTTCCTCATGGGTGAAACTTTGTACCTCACCTTTTGGGGTCTGTTGGGACTTTAGTTATAGGTCTGGAAGACATGAGGGGTGGTAAGGGTGGGTCATGAAAAGAATTAGAAATATCTTTCAAGTCATTTGCTTCAGGGCATTCATTTGTAGTTTCATATGGTGAAACATGATTAATCTAGGGCTAATCCCTTCAGGTGGAGGTTGGATGGCCAATTCCTCAGGGTAGGCTAGAGATGAGGCAGCTATGTCCTCAGGGCAAACTATTACAGGGTTATCTAGAAAAGACTCAGCACAATTTAGGGTTTCAACCTCTCCACCAACATCATTATCAATCCATATGTCACCATCCCATTTTTCAGGGTCCCACTCCTTTCCAATCAATTTCTTCACTTTAATGGCAGATACCCATGCACTATTGAGATTTCAGTTCATGTTGTAAAGTTGCTACTCTAACAACAAGATTCTGAGTCTAGTTTTTGGATATCACAAGTCTATGGCTACAGGAAATAAGATTTTCCTTCAGGGCACTCACAGAAACATTTACATCTGTCATATGGCATGTAAGCTTCTCATCTGAAGCCTTCAGCTCATCTCTTTCCCTCATTAGTGTACACAGCATATCTAACAACAACCAGCCAACAACTCTATACCTATTTCCACAAAACTCTGTAAAGGTGTCAAAAACATTATCTCTCAGAGCCTGGCTTCATACAAGTGAAGCATTAGAAGAATCCAAAGCTGATATTTTGCCTATCTCTTTTGCCAACTCACCCCATGGATTGGCAGTGTATTCTGATTAAGGGAAACAGAGTCTTTAGTGCCTTTGAGCCCAGTCAGAGTAGAAAACCAATCATAAAAACCCATTTTTAAGATTCTGTTTCTTAAGAGCGACTCCCGATACCAAGCTGTATTAGCTAGAGTACTCTAGAGAAGCAGAATCAACAGGAGATATCAGTAGATATAAAATTTATAAAGATGTCTCATGTAGCCATGGGAATACAGAGTCCAAGGTTTGTAGGGAAGGCTGCAAGCAGGTAACTCCAATGAAGTTCCACTACGAACTCTCAGGAGAATCTGGCTGGGCAACAGTGGGAAAGTAAGGGTCCAAGGACTATAGGGCAGGCTGCAAGCTGGTAACTCCAATAAATTTCCACAATGAACTCTCAGGAGAGGCTGGCTGGACAACCACGAAAATGGAAAAGTCCAAAACCTGTAGGGCAGGCTGTGAGGCTAGTGACTCCAGTGAAGGGTCTGGAAGAACTCCACAGGAGAGGCTCATTGGCTGAAGCAGGAAGAGTGACTTTCTCTTCTGAATCCTAAAAAGCCTTCTGGTGATTAGATTAAGTATCACTCATTGCAGAAGACACTTCCCTTCGCTGATTACAAACACCATCAGCTGTGGATGCAGCCAACGTAATCATGATTTAAGTCCATGAAATGTCCTCATAGCAACAGACAGGCCAACACTTGCCTGATCAGATGACCAGGCACCATCATCACCAGCCAAGCTGACACATGAGCCTGACCATGACAAACACTAATATTATAAAAAGGACAATTCACCCAGAGAAAAATAACAATCATAAGTGTTTATGCTCCCAGCAGTGGATCTGCAAAGCATATGAGGCAAACATTGGCAAAACTGAAGGGAGCTATAATGGTTCAACATTAATAGTCAAAGACTTCAGAACACCACTCTCCACTATTAATAAGACAACCAGACAGATGATCAACAAGGAAATAGAAAACCTAAACAATGTGATAAATGAATAAAATCTAATAGACATATATAGATCACTACACCTCAAAACACCAGAACATACATTCTTCTCTAGTGTACATGGAATGTTCTCCAAGATAAATCATATGCTAGAACACAAAATAAGTCTTCATAAATTTAATAAAATTGAAATTATCCAAAGTAATTTTCCTGACCACAGCAGAATGAAGCTGGAAATAATAATCACCAAAGAACCAGAGCTTTCACAAATATATGGAAATTAAACAACACACTCTTAAACAATCAGTGGGTGTTCTAGTTTGCTAGCTGCTGGAATGCAATATACCAGAAACAGAATGTCTTTTTAAAAGGGGAATTTAATAACTTACTAGTTTACAATTTTAAGGCCTAGAAAATGTCCCAATTAAAACAAGTCTATAGAAATATTCAATATAAGGCATCCAGGGAAAGATACCTTGGTTCAAGAATGCCAATGAAGATCGGGGTTTCTCTGTCAAGTGGAAGGGCACATGGTGAGCACAGAGTTTCTCATCTGGAAAGGCACATGGTGAACACAGTCAGGGTTCCTTTCTCATCTGGAAGGGGACATGGCAAAAATGGCATCATCTGCCAGCTTCTTCTCCTGGCTTCCTGTTTCATGAAGTTCCCTGGGAGGTGTTATTCTTCTTCATCTCCAAAGGTCATTGGCTGGTGGACTCTGCTTCTCGTGGTTATGCTGCTCTGCTCTGCTCTCTTTGAATCTCTTCCATTCTCCAAAATATTTCCTTTTACAGGACTCCAGAAACTCATCAAGACCCAACCAATGAGTGGAGACATGTTGTCACCTAATCCAGCTTAATAACCACTCTTGATTAAATCACATTTCCAGGGAGATGATTTAATTACAGATTCAAATATAAAGTGTTGAATAGGGATTATTCTACCTTTACAAAATGGGATTTAGGTTTAGATCTGGCTTTTCTAGGAGACATACATCCTTTCAAACCAGCACAGTGGGTCAAAGAAGAAATTGCTAGAAAAATCAGGAAATATCTGGAGATGAATGATAATGAGAATACAACATATCAGAACTTATGGGATGCAGCAAAAGCAGTGCTGAGAGGGATTTTTATTGCCCTGCATGCCTATATTTAAAAACAAGAATGAGAGACTTCCGGAGAAGATGGCGGCTTAGTAAGACGCGCGGGTCTAAGTTCCTCCTCCAGAAAAGCAACTAAAGAAACAGAAACAATACAAAACAGCTCCCGGAGTCACGACAGAGACCAAAAAAGACAGCGTACCCCATTCTGGAACGGCTGAACGGGTAGGGAGAATCCACTGCTGTGAGATACCCGAGGGGTGCACGTTTTCCCAGCTGGGGTGGCTGGCGTCTGGGGTCCCCTCCACGCACGTGGCTCCCCGGTCTGACTGGGAACATTGGATAGCGGGGCCCTCCCGTCACGCTTGGCGTCTCGGGCCAGCTGGGCAATTTGGACCGGCACTCCCCCAAGCCACGGCCAGCGACCCCCGCCTCCACGCGCGGTTTCCCGGGCCGACTGCCCCGCAGACAAACGACCGCCACGAGCGCCACCTACTGGGCAGGAAAAGAAAAACAGAGCCCAGAGATTCCACAGAAAAACCTTTCAACCAGCTGGGTCCCACACCCAGGGAGATCTGATCAAATGCCCAGACACCAGCAGAAAATAATGGATGACGCTCGGAAAATTGAAGATATGGCCCAATCAAAGGAACAAACCAATAGTTCAAATGAGATACAGGAGCTGAGACAACTAATGCTGAATATACGAACAGAAATGGAAAAACTCTTCAAAAACCAAATCAATAAATTGAGGGAGGACATGAAGAAGATATGGGCTGAACAAAAAGAAGAAATAGAAAATCTGAAAAAACAAATCACAGAACTTGTGGGAGTGAAGGACAAAGAAGAAAAAATGGAAAAAACAATGGATACCTACAATGGTAGATCTAAAGAGACAGAAGCTACAATTAGTGAACTGGAGGATGGAACAACTGAATTCCAAAAAGAAACAGAAACTAGAGGGAAAAGAATGGAAAAACTTGAGCAGGGAATCAGGGAACTGAATGACAATATGAAGCGCACAAATATACGTGTTGTGGGTGTCCCAGAAGGAGAAGAGAAGGGAAAAGGAGGAGAAAAACTAATGGAAGAAATTATCACTGAAAATTTCCCAACTCTTATGAAAGACCTAAATATACAGATCCAAGAAGTGCAGCGCACCCCAAAGAGAATAGACCCAAATAGGCGTTCTCCAAGACATTTACTAGTTAGAATGTCAGAGGTCAAAGAGAAAGAGAGGATCTTGAAAGCAGCAAGAGAAAAACAATCTGTCACATACAAGGGAAACCCAATAAGACTATGTGTAGATTTCTCAGCAGAAACCATGGAAGCTAGAAGACAGTGGGATGATATATTTAAATCACTAAAAGAGAAAAACTGCCAACCAAGACTCCTATATCCAGCAAAATTGTCCTTCAAAAATGAAGGAGAAATTAAAACATTTATAGACAAAAAGTCACTGAGAGAATTTGTGACCAAGAGACCAGCTCTGCAAGAAATACTAAAGGGAGCACTAGAGTCAGATACGAAAAGACAGAAGAGAGAGGTATGGAGTAAAGTGTAGAAAGAAGGAAAATCAGATATGATATATATAATACAAAAGCCAAAATGGTAGAGGAAAATATTATCCAAACAGTAATAATACTAAAAGTTAATGGACTGAATTTCCCAATCAAAAGACATAGAATGGCAGAATGGATTACGACCCAGCAATACCACTGCTAGGTATCTACTCAAAGGACTTAAGGGCAAAGACACAGACGGACATTTGCACACCAGTGTTTATAGCAGCATTATCTACAACTTCAAAGAGATGGAAACAGCCAAAATGCCCATCAACAGACGAGTGGCTAAACAAACTGTGGCGTATACCTACGATGGAATATTATGCAGCTTTAAGACAGACTAAACTTATGAAGCATGTAATAACATAGATGGACCTAGAGAACATTATGCTGAGTGAGTCTAGCCAAAAACTAAAGGACAAATACTGTATGGTCCCACTGATGTGAACCGACATTCGAGAATCAGCTTGGACTATATCATTGGTAACAGAGACCAGCAGGAGTTAGAAACAGGGTAAGATAATGGGTAATTGGAGCTGAAGGGATACAGACTGTGCAACAGGACTAGATACAAAAACTCAAAATGGACAGCACAATAATACCTAAGTGTAATGTAACTAGGTTGGAACACTGAATGAAGCTGCACCTGAAATATGGTTTTTTGTTTGTTTGTTTGTGTGTTTGTATCTTTTGTTTTTGTTTTTTTCTTTTTCCTTCTTATATATATATATATTATTAGTATTATTATTTTAATTCTCTTCTCTATATTAACATTCTATATCTTTTTCTGCTGTTTTGCTAGTTCTTTTCCTAAATCGATGCAAATGTACTAAGAAATGATGATCATACATCTATGTGATGATACTAAGAATTACTGAGTGCATGTGTAGAATGGAATGATTTCTAAATGTTGTGTTAATTTCTTTTCTTTTTTTTGATTAATAAAAAAATTAAAAAAAAAAACAAAAAAAACAAGAATGAGCAAAAATCATGGACTTAACTGTTCACCTGGAGAATGTAGAGAAAAAAACAGCAAACTAATGCCAAAGCAAATAGATGAAGAAAAATAATGAAGATTAAAGCAGAAATAAACAAGCTGGAGAACAACAACAACAAAAAAGCAATAGAAAGAACCAACAAAACCAAAAGTTGGCTATTTGAGAAAATCAATAAAATTGATGGACTGACAGCTAGGCTGACAAATTTAAAAAGAGAGAGGATACAAAGATACAAAATCAGAAATGACATGGAGATCATTACCACGGATTTCAAAGAAATTTTTAAAATCATAAAATAATACTTTGAACAACTATATATACCAACAACTAAACAACTTTGATGAAATGGACAGATTCCTATAAACACATGAACTACCTATACTGACTAGAGAAGTAACAGAAGATCTCAGCAAACCAATTACAAGTAGAGAGATTAAATCAGTCATCAAAAATCTTCCTACAAAGAAAAGCCCAGGACCAGATGGCTTCACAGGGGAATTTCATCAAACATTCCAAAAATATATAAATATAAAATATAAATATAAATACAATATAAAAATATAATATAAAAAATATAATATTTATATTTAAATATAAATATAAAATATAAAACTGACACCAATCTTGCCCAACTCTTTCTAAAAATTGAGGTAAAAGGAATGTGTTTTTAGTTTGCTAAAGCTGCCAGAATGCAACACACCAGAGATGGACAGGCTTTTAATAAGAGGATTTATTTAGGTATAAATTTATAGTTCTTCAGAGGAAAGGCAGCTGGCTTTCCTTAGCTTTCTGTCACATGGGAAGACACATGGCAACATCTGCTGGGCTTCCCTCCCAGCTTCTGGGTTTAACCAGCTTTCCCTGGAGTGTTTCCTTTCTGTATCTCCTATTGTCTGAGTCTGAATTCTGAGTGCTGAGATGAGTTATGCTGGGCTCTCTTCTGATCTGTCTCTTTTAAGCCTCCAGGTAGTTAAATTTAATGTCACTCATTGCAAAAGACACTCCCCTTACTGACTGCAGATATAATCTGCCATAGATAAAATTCACACGCTGATTATTTAAGTGCACAACAACAGAACAGGGCATCATCACTTGGCCAAGTTGACACCTGAAACTATCACAAAATGCTACCTAACTCATTTTATGAAGCTAACATCACTCTAATAACAAAACTGGATAAAGATGCTATAAGAATGGAAAACTACAGACCAATCTCTTTAATGAACAGAGATGCAAAAATTCTCAACAAAATACTACAAATTGAATCCAATGACATAGTTAAAAGATTTACACACGATCAAATAGGGTTTCTACCAAGAATGCAAGGGTGGTTCAACATAAGAAAATCAATCAACATGATATAGCACATTAACAAATCAAAAGAGAAAAAACATCCCATGGTCATATCAATTGATGCTGAAAAAGCATTCAATAAAATCCAGCATCCTTTCCTGATAAAAACATTTCAAAAGATAAGAATCAAAAGAAACTTCCTCAATATCATACAGGCCATATATGAAAGAAAATATAGCCAGCATCATACTTAATGGGAGAGACAGAAAGCATTTCCCTTAAGATCAGGAACAAGAGAAGGATGCCCATTGTCACCAGCATTATTCAACCTTGTACTGAAAGCCCTAGCTAGAGCAATTAGGCAGTAGAAAGAAATAAAAAGCATCCAAATAGGAAAGAAAGAAGTAAAACTTTCATTGTTTGCAGATAACATGATCCTATACTTGGAAAACCCTGAGATATCTATAATAAAGCTACTTAAGCTAATAAACAAATTCAGCAAAGTGGCAGGAATCAAGACTAATGTACAAAAATCAGTTTCTACATACAAATGATGACCTATCTGAGGAGACAATTAAGGGAAAAGATCCCATTCAAAATAGCAACCAAAAGAATCTAGGAATACAGCCTCACCAGGGATGTCAAGGACTTGTACACAGAAAACTACAAAACATTGCCAACAGACATAAAATTAAAAAAAAAGCCCTAAATAAATAGAAAAGCATTCTATGCTCATGGATAGGAGGGTTGAATTCCATTACAATGTCAGTTTTACCCAAATTGATGTAGAGATTCGATGCAATGCCAATCAAAATCTCAACAACCTACTTTGAAAGGAAAAGAGGCCTGAAGTACCTAAAAAAAAAAAAGAAGAAGAAGATCAAGGTGGAAGACTAATACTTTCTGACTTTAAAGCTTACTATAAAGCCACAGTGGTCAAAACAGCTCAGTGTAACGTCACAAAGATAGAAGGATTGACCAATGGAATTTACTCGAGTGTGTGGAGATACCAAATCTATGGACAACTGATCTTTGATAAGGCCCTCAAATCCACTGAACTGGGACAGAATATTATTTTCAATTAATGGGCTTGGGAGAACTGAATTTCAGTAGCCAAAAGAATGAAAGAGGAACCTTATCTTACAGCCTATACAAAATTTAATCTGATGGATAAAAGACCTAAATATAAGAGACAGTACCATAAAATTCCTAGGAGAAAATATAGAGAAACATCTTCAAGATCTAATAATAGGTGGTAGTATCTTAAACTTTACACCTAAAACACAAGCAATGAAAGAAAAATTAGACAAATGGGGACTCCTTAAAATCAAAAGCTTCTGTGCCTCAAAGAACTTTGTCATAAAGAAGAAGAGGCAGCAAACACAAGGGGAAAAAAATATTTGGAAACCACATATTGGATAAAGACTTGGTGCCCTGTATAATAAAGAAATTACACAACTCAACAGCAAAAGAACAAACAACCCAATAATAAAATGGGCAAAGGATATGAACAAAAACTTTTCTGAAAAGCAAATGCAAATGGCTAAAAAGCACATGAAGAGCTGCTAATTTTTATTAGGTATAAGGAAAATGAACATCAAGACAACAATGAGATCTCACCTCACACCTATAAGAATGGCTGCTATTAAACAAACAGAAGACTACAAATGTTAGAGAGGATGTAGGGAAATTGGAACACTTATTTACTGTTGGCAGGAATGTATAATGGTACAGCCACTATGGAAAACAGTTTGGCGATTCCGCAGAAAACTAAATACTGAGTTGCTCTATAACCTAGCAATATCAATTCTCAGTATATACCCAGAAGAACTGAAAGAAATTCAGCCATAGAACTGTAAACTTGCAACTTGATAAATTCCCTTTTTAAAAGCCATTCTGTTTCTGGTATATTGCTTTCTAGCAGTTTACAAACGAAAACACCCCGCTACTATTGACTCTGTCCAATATCAAACCTTTGGAATAGTTGATGCAAGAATTTATTTATAATTGCAGATTTAATCAATGGAATACATGGCACTATACATCCCCTTTCAATCATATTCACCTTCAATACAGCGATGCTATTTATAACTCCACTAATTCATTACCATAACTTCTATCCATCCCCTTGAATTTTAAGTTCTACTTCATTGGGTAGCCTTTCACCTGTCTCTAGCTTCTGTGTACTTCCAAGTCTGCTACATTCTATAGCGTAACCTCTGAGATTACCTTTACCAAAATCATAATGGCAAAATCATACAGTATCTGTCCTTTTGTGTCTGACTTATTCATTCAGCATTATGCTTGAGGTTCATCCACATTGTCATATGTTTCAGGATATCATTTTGTCTAACTGCTGCCTAATATTCTATTGTATGTATATACCACATATTGTTTATCCACTCTTCTATTGATGGGTACCTGGGTTGTTTCCATCTCTTGGCGATTGTGAATAGTGCTGCTATGAACACCGGTGTGCAAATGTCTGTTTGTATCACCTTTCAGCTCTTTGGGTATATACTGAGTATTGGTATTGCTGGGTCATAGGGTAATTCAATATTTAGTTTTCTGAGGAGTCACCAAACTGACTTCCACAGTGCTTGAGCCATTATACATTTCTTTCTTTTCTTTGTACATGTGTTATATTTCACAATAAAAACTTTTTAAAATATACATTTCCACCAGCTGTGAATAAGTGTTCCAATTTCTCCACATCCTTTCCAACATTTATAATTTCCTGTTGGTTTAATAGCAGCCATTTTTATAGGTATGAGGTGATATCTCATTGACATCTTAATTTGTTTCTCCCTTATAGTCAATGAAGATGAGTAGCTCTTCATGTGTCTTTTGCCATTTCTATTTGCTCTTTAGAAAAGTGTCTATTCATATCCTCTGCCCATTTTAAAATTGGGTTGTTTGCTTTTTTTTTTTTTTTAACATGGGCAGACACTGGGAATCGAACCCGGGTCTCCAGCATGGCAGGCGAGAACTCTGCCTGCTGACCACCGTGGCCCACCCTGTTTATTCTTTTGTTGTTGAGCTGTATAGTTTCTTTATATACACAGGATATCAAGCCTTTATCCAATATGTGGTTCCAAATATTCTCTCACATTGAGTTAGCTACCTCTTAACTTTTCAAAAGTCCTTTGAGGCACAGAAGCTCTTGATATTAAGAAGTACTCATTTGTGTATTTTTTCTTTCAAGGCTTGTGCTTTAGGTGTAAAGTTTAAACTGCCTATCACTAGATCTTGAAGACATTTCCCTATTTTCTTTTAGATGTTTTATGGTATTGGCACTTATATTTAGGTCTTCAATCCATTTTGAATTAATTTTTGCATGGGCTGTAAGGTAAGGGTCCTCTTTCATTCTTTTGGCTACTGAAATCCAGTTCTCCCATGTCCATTTATTGAAGAGACTATTCTGTCCCAGTTCTGTGGATTTGTGGGCCTTATCAGAAATCAAATATCCATCAATTTGGTGGTCAGTCTCTGTATTCTCGATTTTATTCCACTGCTCAATCCTTCTGTCATGCCAGTGCCATGCTGTTTTGATCACTGTGGCTTTATAGTAAGCTTTAAAGTCGGGAAGTGATTGTCCTCCCGTTTCGTTCTTCTTTGAAGATTTAGAAAAGCTAGTTAGCAAATTTATACGGAAGTGAAAGAGACCTGAATAGCTAAAGTTATCCTGTTAACTCTTAAGAATACCTAGGGATCAAAATGAGACTCTATAAAAGTTTAATGCACCAAGCTTGTGTTCTTGGAACCTATAATTTCCAAAGGGTTCATAGGCTAGATAAATCCTGAAACAAAGGAACAGCATCTCCAAGATTATCAACTAATTGCATCCTGCTATTCTTGAGTGTCGACACCCCTTCTCATATTGAAAAAGACAGAACTGGCATTGCCTAAAAGTCCTGTTAGATTGGAAAAAAGATCAGAGGAGGAGGAGTTATAACAGAGAAAATAGGATTTAACAAACAAGTATGGCTGCTGAATCACTATATTGATATTTCTTCTAGCCTCCAGTGTCTTGGAGTAGGAATTCCTTTCAGTGGAATTTGAAATCTGTTATGTAACTACTTGTTGAAGTGTACTTTGAAAATTATTGCACTTTCTTTCTTTTCTTTGTACATGTGTTATATTTCACAATAAAAACACTTTTTTTAAATATTAGGGAAACACGATCTCCCCAAGGGCTACTGTAACTTTTCTTAGAATTGCATTAAATTAGGGAAAGAATCATTATTTTCACATATTGCATTCTCATCTATGAAGATTATTTAGCTCACTATTAATTAATTTTTTTCTTTATATCCAGTGATAAACTTTTAAAATGTCCTAATGTATTGGTCTTGTGAATTTTCATCTAGTAAGTCCTTGATACTTTTCAGTTTTGTTGTTGTTGTCTTGGGTGGT